>NC_091296.1:45052898-45137898 GCF_038502225.1 Cherax quadricarinatus
CTCTCTAGGAGTTTTGTCGAGCCGTTACAAACAGTGCAGAGATAGAGGAAATATTTATAGGTAACAAGGATCTTTAATCGCCATTTCAAGCACTGATAAACAGAAAAGAGGCAATATCATCATCTCTGAAGTATTATCCTTAAAGCAATGATCCTCACCGTCACATAGCAACCAAACGTTACATCCAACATTCTTGCTCCATCTATAACTGCTACTACTACTGCTGCTGCTAATTTATGAATGAATTAGCTGCTGAGATGTCAGATAATATTTCTGCCCTGGAGAGAATGTCCAGGAACTTTTTTCCACAACTGTACAAGGTGGGAAGAGGTACCACAAGGGTGTCTGGGCAGCTGGAGTGTGGAGGTACCACAGGGGTGCCATAGTCGGTAGAGAGTGGGGGTAGGTACTATTGTTGTGTCGAGGTAGGAAGTGTGGGAAGAGGTACATAAGTGGTGCAGGGTAGATAGAGGGTGAAGAGAGGTATCACTGGACTGTCGGTGCAGGAAGATTGATGGAAGAGGTTCCTTGGTGGTGCAAGGTAGTGTGTGTGGGAAGAGGTACCACAATAGTGTCAGGATAGTTAGAGTGCGGCAAGAGGTACCACTATAGTGTCAGGGTCATAGGGTGAACGGGTACCATGGTAAATAGAAGGATAGAGAGATGGCCAGGGGTTGAGGTGGAGTGAGTAGAGGGATGGGAAGAGACAGGCTGGGGTGACTGAGGAGTCAGGTGAAGGGTCAGTTATTACTGAGTCTCCATCTTTCCCTTCATTATGTTCTCCTACACCGCTACTCATGTCATGTTTACATCAGTCCCTGTTTGCTTCTAATTACCCTCAGTCTCCCATGCATTTGTTCATCTATCCTGATATCCCTGTTACTAATATTATTTCGTTGATATTGTCTATTTTATAAACTCAATATTTATGAGTGTCATTTGAGCTGGTTTTGAGTTTCAATATCTACTTTTTGGTTTATTCATTCACTTTTTTGTAGGTAGAATTATTTCTGTGCGCTAGATTCCCAGTCTAAAAAATATCCTCACATCTAACATTTTTTCTTCTGTATATTTCGTTCTCTAATTATTCTTTGCTTGCTCCACGTGTCATTGATCTTTGTTCTCTTTTCCTCAGTCTTACTTTTTCACAAATACTGTATTCATTAGTTATTATGAAATTTTTTCCTCTGATTTTTCTATTATATAATAAAGTATGAGAAACAGAGGTTCGATTTTCCACAAGGAATTTACTCTTGTCTGAGATGTCAGAGGGTTAAATTCCATATGTAGGCTGGAGCTTTTCTCTAATACCTTCCAAGTGTGGTACAGTACTTTTTTGTGCCCATACTAGAGTATGTATCACATTCCTTATCTCAAGACTCAAGACATTTCTAAAGAATATATAAGTCCCGGACACCTGTCGTTTGTTGTAGCACCTCTTATGGTGATTAACCTTTCCCATTGAGGTTATGTAATATTTCATTGTCCTTCCCATTGTCCTGTGATAGTCTGCTGCCATTCTGGTTATTAGTATTGCTTTACCAATATCTTTCACTCGATTCTGCAATGATGCAATATTATTCTATGTTTCCGTTTTGCCATTAATATAAGGTTAATTTTAAAGTATTGAGCCTCAGTTACGTCCCTCATCACTCTATCTCTGAGCACATACAAAGGTGACGTTCCACTAGACGCTCACTTCTTGTGTACTCTTGTTCTTATTTAGTAACCCATCACAGCTATGACATCTCCCCAATCTCATGATTGTCATTTCTGTTATCATCATACCCTCGAATGGTTAGGTACACCTAGAACCTATCATTTCAAATCTTCAATTACAATTAGGCGAGATTTACTCTGCGTCTAGTGTCTGAGAGCGTTGCTCAAGCTGTGTCTCCAGTGCACTTTCTCACATTACATAGGCAATATCTCACTTGCAGTAACACATATTGACGTATTTTATTTAATCCTATTTTCCACTTTCGGCTTCCTGCACAGTTTTATTTAACTGTACTAGTGGAATACTTCTGTGATTATTAGGTCTGTCTTAGTTTAGGTAACATTTACATTTACTTTGATAATAATTTTTTTATTAAATTTAATTTGAATTAATAGACGATGTGGCCTTGAAAACGGTAAGAATAGATCTGTTGTTAAAGCTCCTGGGCTGAGGGAAGGAATTCAGTTGGATTACAGTTGGTGCGTCTGATGGAATGTAAGGCATTAAGTATTGCCCAGAATTCTTCCCATTACAGGCCTTGGCTACTGTCGACGTTAGAGCGTCGGACTGTCAATTTACGGACCGCAGTTCGATCCCCTCGTCCACCCTTCTGTTTATTCATCGATCGACAGTTGTTTATTACAACTTAATTTCAGTCCATATGTATATATATATATATATATATATATATATATATATATATATATATATATATATATATATATATATATATATATATATATATATTATTGTGCCCACGAACGAGTGGTATTGATCAACAACATCCAGTTCCGCTGAATGTGCTACTCTTAAGGATAGTATGGTCCAGTGGATTAAGGCGTCATGAGTTTTCGCCCACCATGAGGCAGGCCAAAGCAGCATGGGTTCGAGTCCTTGGCTAGTCGCACTGTTGTTATTGATCAATACCACTCGTTCGTGGTCACAATAATATAAAATACTGCTCGTTGAACTAGTACACCAAACAGGGACTAGAATGAAATTAGCGTAGAGTCATCCGCACCATCGGGTCCTTGGGTAGCGAGTACAACATCCAGTTCCGCTGGATGCGCTACTCTTAAGGATTTTTTTTTATATTTTTATTGAAAAACCTTACAAAAATACAAAAGAAACATAATGAAGTAAAAGAATACAAAAACATAATAGATTCCACTACTAGCAGCAGGTTATTCCTGGAGATGACAAGTACTATTACAACAGCCGCCGTAATAGACAGTACATGCAAAAAACTAACTTACTAGGTCATTACAGTTATTGATAGGTACCACCACGCAAATGTGCTCAATGAAACTCAAATATACTACAAAATTATGATAGTAAAGTATAATGACCCTAACTAAAGCTATCATAACAACTATTTAAAACACAGAATACGAACATACCCTGTAGAACAGTGTATATAGGCTAAAGTTGTGTTATGTAATAACATAACCAATAGTAATTCGGAAGGAACGCATGGTTCCTTATTTAATAGATTCTTATTAAAAACTTCAATTACATAAGAAAGTGATATAACAATGAAGGTCAAGAGATCAACAGTACAATACAGACTCCAAGTGTCTTAGACTACGATTAACAGAACACAACCTGCTCACCTCTGCACTGTACGGTGCTACAATACCTACACTCAGTAACAAATCATTGCCAGACTTATAAGTTTTATTTGTAACCTACCAACATAAATTCAAAATGGTAAATCAACACATGGTAACAGGTCCTTTACGAACACCAAGTATCACCGGCCGTACAGGAGACAACAAACATTAACAAAGTATATTAAAAGGGACACAATACTAATAAGGTGTGCAGTCCTAGAGAAGATCCACAACACCGTAGTGGATGACTGAACATACCAACAAGCGAGAGAACCTGGTTATTATAGGAACTAGGGAATGCCTGATCAACAGACGTTGCAACTATTGCAACATACAAGGCACACACCATGAAGGTGTGGAGAAATGACAGTATACAATACTATACTATCACCTTTACGGCACCTTGTTCTACACTCGATCAACCAAGAAATAGACACTATCCAATTTGACTGGTAGCAGTACACGTATTGTAACATACTTTCCTATACGCGACAGCCTGCTACAAAAGGCTGGCCTCCATAAGTCCCCATTAGTCCTCAAAAGCCACCGCCATCCCCCCTCCCTTGTGTCTCAGCCTAAAAGAATGCACACTGCACCCTGCTGGCTTCGCCATCACCTTCTACACATTCCCCGTCTCGGCAAGTATCATAGCCAATCATACTTTCTAAGCACATGTCCATGCCATACAAAAACATCTACCTGAAAGACTTGGTAAACCAAACCAGCACACGCCTGCACCCCCCCCCCCCACCAGACACTGCCAGGCTTTACCAAGTCTTAAGGATTGTATGGTCTAGAGTATAAGGCGTCATGAGTTTTCGCCCACCATGAGGCAGGCCAAAGCAGTATGGGTTCGAGTCCTTGGTTAGTCGCAGTGTTGATATATATATCTATATATATATATATATATATATATATATATATATATATATATATATATAGGAATGGTTGACAATATCCTCATCTCTCTTGTGAAGTCTCCCAGTTCAGGCTGACAGATTTCATTACTTCATGATTGGATCTAAACCTGCGTGACGGAATATGACAGGGAAACATGGTGGTTCTCATATAGAACCGAAAATTGTATCCCCACCATGTAACTCTCACACAGTATAGTGCAGGCACACTGTGGGTGATCCTACAATTTAGGAGGGTTTAACCGTAGTGTAACTCTCATGTTGACTGTGCAATACACTAACCGTACATTGTTACTGTTATTAAGCGTAATGTAGCTATACACTTCGTGGGTTCCCACACTGTAAACAGTCGCTGAGTACTGTTACTGTTCTCACAGTGTAACTGTTATTCAGTACAGAGCAGTAGTACACTACAGGTGTTCCCACATTGTAATTATTGAATGGAATAAGTTAACTGTACACAGCTGGTGTTCGTACACTGTAACTATCATATTATATAGAGTAGCAGCACACTGCGGGTGTATATAAGTTTGTTACTCTTTCTTACTTTTCCTCTTTCTAACCCTCACTCGTGTTCCCTCTCACACACTCCCCTCTCTCCTCCCACACACTCCCTCTCCCCCACAAACTCCCCTCTTCCCCACACACTCTCCTCTTCCCCATACACACCCCTTTCCCCAAACTCTCCCCTCTCCCCCACACACTCCCCTCTCGTCCCACAAACTCCCCTCTACCCCACACACACCCCTCTCCCCAACACTCTCCTCTCCCCCACGAACTCCCCTCTCGTATCACAAACTCCCATCTCTCCCACACACCTCCTTCTACCACTCACACGTTTCACTCATCATTCCCCTCAATTCCTCACCATCTTGCTCCCCTCTTTTCATTACTCCATCAGTCCCTCACCCTCGCCCCCTCACCCCATGACCCCCCTCACCCCCTCACCCCATGACCCCCCTCACCCCCTCACCCCATGACCCCCCTCACACCATTGACCCCTCACATCTATGACCCCTCACATCTATGACCCCTCATACCCATGACCCCTCACACCTATGAAACCTCACACCCATTACCCCTCACACCCATGACCCCTCACTCTCATGACCCCTCACACACATGACCCCCTCACACCATTGACCCCTCACATCTATGACCCCTCACATCTATGACCCCTCATACCCATGACCCCTCACACCTATGAAACCTCACACCCATTACCCCTCACACCCATGACCCCTCACACCCATGACCCCTCACTCTCATGACCCCTCACACACATGACCCCCTCACACCCATGACCCCTCACACCTATGACCCCTCACACCCATGACCCCTCACTCTCATGACCCCTCGCACCCATGACCCCTCACACCTATGACTTCTCACACCCATGGCCCCTCACACCCACGACCCCTCACTCTCATGACCCAGCACCTCATGACCCCCTCGTCGTGGCTCTGAAGATATCTTGTTATGGTTGGTGTGCTGCCTGCCAGCTGACACAGTCTGCTCTAATGGCAGCAACATGCATAGAAAAAGGTGATGGATGTTATGACTGAAGTTTGTTTTGGAAAGATGGAAAGAGGCTAGGAGGACGGGCGGGAAGAAGCTAGGAGGACGGGCGGGAAGAGGCTAGGAGGACCGGGGAGGAGGCTAGGAGGACGGGGGGGAGGAAGCTATCAGGACGGGCGGGAGGAGGCTAGGAGGACGGGCGGGAGGAGGCTATCAGGAAGGGCGGGAGGAGACTAGGAGGACGGGCGGGAGGAGGCTAGGAGGACGGGCTGGAGAAGGCTAGGAGGACGGGTGTGAGGAGGCTAGGAGGACGGGCGGGAGGAGTCTAGGAGGAAAGGCGTGAGGAGGCTAGGAGGACGGGCGGGAGGAAGCTAGGAGGATGGGAGGGAGGAGTCTAGGAGGACGGGTTGGAGGAGGCTAGGAGGACGGGCGGGAGGAGTCTAGGAGGAAGGGTGTGAGGAGGATAGGAGGACGGGCGGGAGGAAGCTAGGAGGATGGGAGGGAGGAGTCTAGGAGGACGGGCGGGAGGAGGCTAGGAGGATGGGTGGGAGGAGGCTAGGAGGGGGGGCGGGAGGAGGCTAGGAGGAAGGGTGTGAGGAGGCTAGGAGGGCGGGCGGGAGGAGGCTAGGAGGTGGGAGGGAGGAGGCTAGGAGGACTGGCGGGAGGAGGCTAGGAGGAGGGGGGGGAGGAGGCTAGGAGGAAGGGTGGGAGGAGGCTAGGAGGACGGGTGGGAGGAGGCTAGGAGGCCGGGGGGGAGGAGGCTAGGATGACGGGGGGAGGAGGCTAGGAGGAAGGGTAGGAGGAGACTAGGAGGACGGGTGGGAGGAGGCTAGGAGGACGGGCAGGAGGAGTCTAGGAGGAAAGGCGTGAGGAGGCTAGGAGGACGGGCGGGAGGAAGCTAGGAGGATGGGAGGGAGGAGTCTAGGAGGACGGGTTGGAGGAGGCTAGGAGGACGGGCGGGAGGAGTCTAGGAGGAAGGGTGTGAGGAGGATAGGAGGACGGGCGGGAGGAAGCTAGGAGGATGGGAGGGAGGAGTCTAGGAGGACGGGCGGGAGGAGGCTAGGAGGAAGGGTGTGAGGAGGCTAGGAGGACGGGGGGGAGGAGGCTAGGAGGAAGGGTGTGAGGAGGCTAGGAGGGCGGGCGGGAGGAAGCTAGGAGGTGGGAGGGAGGAGGCTAGGAGGACTGGCGGGAGGAGGCTAGGAGGACGGGGGGGAGGAGGCTAGGAGGAAGGGTTGGAGGAGACTAGGAGGACGGGTGGGAGGAGGCTAGGAGGAAGGGTAGGAGGAGACTAGGAGGACGGGTGGGAGGAGGCTAGGAGGACTGGCGGGAGGAGGCTAGGAGGACGGGGGGGAGGAGGCTAGGAGGAAGGGTGGGAGGAGGCTAGGAGGACGGGTGGGAGGAGGCTAGGAGGACGGGTGGGAGGAGGCTAGGATGACGGGGGGAGGAGGCTAGGAGGAAGGGTAGGAGGAGACTAGGAGGACGGGTGGGAGGAGGCTAGGAGGACGGGCAGGAAGAGGCTAGGAGGATTGGTGTGAGGAGGAGCACTGCAACAGGCCTACTGACCCATGCAAAGCAGGTCAAGCCACGATCGATAGGGTACCCGTCGTTAAATCAGTACCTTGGTTCATATCCCAATCACAGGCAAGCTCGACAAAGCTGAAGCAACATGGTTACCTTGCGGTAAGCACTGGCACACTTGCCTACCTGCTGGTTGAGTACGGTGCACTCTGGCTTCTGCTTTGCTATCTGTCACCGTGGTGTACTCTTACTATTCTATCTATACATATTGTATATACCTGTATATAGTGGGCGAAGGCAAAATATATATTATAGTCTACAGCTGAGTTTGTTTGCTCCAATATCCATTACGACCAGGGCTCACAGGCCATTCTTACCTGTGTTCGTAATACTAGTCTCGGAGCTAAGGGGCATATCCTACGAGGATAGGTTAGGGAACTCGGCCTGATGATGCTGAAGGATAGGTGGGATAAGGGCAGACAGGATAACGACATATAAAATACTGTGATGAATCGACAAGGTGGACAGAGACAGGATGTTTCAGAGATGGGACACAGCAACATGGGGTCACAATTGGAAGCTGAAGACTCAGATGAGTCACAGGGATTGTGAAAATTTGTCTGGACTGCCTCTATGTGAGATGTCTACCCTGGCATGCTCTGTTGACACCGAGCCCTGAGGTCGGTACCTCAGCCTCACAAGTGGCTTATAGGATAGATTTTCGTAAATGACTGATGTTGCAAGAAATCTTGCCTGCATGCACATATAAAGGACTAACTTACTTGGTGCTGGAGAATGTGTCTCGGTCTTCAACCTCTCTAAGCTTTAGTCCCTGTGGACTATCCCCTCAGAACCACGTGCAACCGGGAGCCTTAATTCCTGCAATATTCAATCGTTATTAGTGACCTGCCTGCACCTCAGAAATTCCTATTTCCAAGGGGGGTGTGAATCCCCTAGACTATGCAGAAATGGACACTAGCTTCTAGGGTGACAAGAGACGTCGGTACGTACTGGTCATGAACTGCCGGCTGCACAAAGGCCACAGCACGACTCACTCACAATTTTCCCCAGACACTGGCCAGGATCCTAAGAAAAAATGGGTCTTGTCTTACTGTATGGGCCTGACGGAGGAGGTCATCTATGGTAGGTCGAGGTGCCTCTACCAGATTTCCCCAGGTCTAGTATGTGAAGACAAGTGGGGGTGCCACCTGCTGATCACGGCACTTGTTGCTACGACGATGTCTAGTCTTAGAAGAGAGGGCACTGTGGTCTCAGACCCATGCCCCAGTATTCAAACTTGGGCTGCCAGTTCTCACTGGCTAACATAACCTAGTGTTTGCCTACATTATCGGCCTATTACTACCTACGTTAAGGTCCTAGGTCTACATTATTATTATTATCTGCAGTTGCCTCAATAATCCTAATATTAGTGTACTAACAGTATAAACTACCTACTTCTTTCCTGAAGGGTAAATCTATCAATTAAAGTACCTTCCAACCACCTTCGCCAACCCGGGTGTGTGTGTGTGTGTTTTGGTTGGGTGTAAGGGCCCTCAAACGGTGTGTTTTCCCCCATTGGGACTTCTAGGACCGAATAAGTTCCAACAGGGATGTTAGGAAATAATATTTCTTCATTCATAAAGTTGGCAGGAAGTGGAACAGTCCGGAAATTGAGGTAATGGATGCAGGATCCATACATGGCTCTAAGAAGTGGTATGATAAAGCACATTGAGCAGGGAGAGTGTGACCTAGTAGCTACCAGTGAATAGACGGGGCCAGGAGCTGTGACTCAGCCCCTGCAACCACAATTAGGTGAGTACACACACACACACGTGCGAGCGCACGTGAACACAGCAGTATATTCACTTCAACTGGTTATCCGTGATTGTATTCTGCTGAGGGTATGACAGTAGTGATCTACTTGTCAATCTCCTTTTGCCGTTAGTAAACAAGAGACTGTACACAAGCAAAATGATCTACCAAAGCACAAACTTATTAAGAACGTACCTACTCATTGGAACAGCACTTATTTAGTGCTTGATCGCATGTGTAAACAAAAAAAAAACTGGTATGAATTGCTTAGATAATAAACATCTGCCAAGTAACAGTTGTTGAAAATATTTCACAAAACAACTTTGCATCTTGGTTAAATAAACTTGTATGTTCACAATAATACTGCTTCGCGTACCTCCAGCTTATCTGTAGTCGTTTCCGGAGGTCACCATCCCATATTTATATACGTATGCATATGCACACATTTAGACGAGTACTTAGCTCAGTGGTGACGTGTACTTAGCTCAATCAGGACGTTAGTGTACTCTCCTTGGATTGAACCACGATGCCCTCCATCGAACAACTTTACCAGCAGCTTAAGGAAGAATTGAGGGTAGCGAAGATGGAGATACGGCGATTGACTGAGGAAAACAAGAGGATTCGTAGCAGTCCTCCTGTTCTGAGTCCTCAGGTCAAGAAGGGAAACTGGACAGTGGCTGGACAGCATGGAACGAAGTTGACGATCAAGAAGACGAATGGAAAGGTAGAAACGATGAAGAAGAAAGAGACTGCTGTGGAAACTGTTGTGGAAACATCTAATGCATTCTCTGTGCTACCCGACGAATGTGAATCGACTACTGGAAACATCACAACGAACGACACCGAGGAAGGTAAGAATACTGTTGTTGTTGGGGATAGCCAGGTTAGGTACATGGATAGGGCGTTCTGCTTGACGGACAGGAGTAGGAGACAGTGTTTGCTTTCCTGGGGCTGGGATGAAGGACATTGTTAGCAAGCTTGACAATATCATGAACGGTAATGGGATCAATCCTATTATCTGCCTCAGTGCTGGAGGCAATGATGTAAGCAAGCGTAGAAGTGAGGATTTAGTTAGAAGGTTCAAGACAGCAATATACATAATTAGGAAGAAGGGGGGCACCCTGTTATATGTGGCATTTTGCCAAGAAAGGGTGTTGGAAATGAATGGTTGTCCAGAGCAATTGGTATCAATTGTTGGCTGGATAAACACTGTAAGGATAATGCAGTACCATTCATTGACAATTGGGACAACTTCTATGGCCGAGATGACATGTATGCCAGGGATGGGGTTCACTTATCCAGGGCAGGTGTGGGTTTTCTTGCTAGCTCAGTTGAGGGGGTTGTTAGGGTTTTAAACTAGGATTAGTTAGAGGTATGGGTTTAGAAAAGATAAATAATGAGTATGGATATATTGACTTATGCTCTGATATTAAGAATCTTAATAATAACTGTCATGGAGTAACTCTGGCTAATGATAATTTCAGAAATGATGCAAAAACAAAGATGAATAGGAAAAATGTGCAGAAGAAAAAACATATGATGGTATTTTATTCTAACAGTCGAAGTGCAAGAAATAAGATTAATGAACTACATTTGGTAGCGTGTGCTGGGAACTTTGCTGTCATTAAATTAACTGAAACCTGGTATGATTTAAAGAGTCGGAATATGATTGCTGAGTGTAATATTCAAGGGTTTAAGTTGTTCCAAGTGGATAGATGTAATGGGAATGGGGAAGGAGTTGCATTGTATGTTCGAGAATATATTAATTGTTGCATAAAAACAGGTATAAAAATAGAAGGAACAGTAACAGAATCTGTTTGGGTAGAGTTTGTAGAAGGTCAAGAAAAACTAATTCTAGGTGTAATATACCGACTCCCTTGCTTGGAACACGATAGAGGTAGACTTCTTTGGGACGAAATTGTTAGGGCTTCTAGACACAATAACATAGTCATAGTAGGGGACTTTAACTTTAGTCAAATTGACTGGAATTCTTTGACCGGTAATCTGGAGTCCAGTGACTTTATGGAAACAGTTTAGGACTGTTTTCTGAAGCAGTGTGTAACAGAGCCTACCAGGGGTAATAATTTGCTAGACCTAGTCTTGTCAAATAAGGAAACACTCGTAAATAATCTGGAGATCACTGAAGAGCTTGGCGCAATTGATCACAAATCCATCACTTTTAGCATTAACTGGAAATACAAGAATAATGATAATACAGTAAAAATCCCTGATTTTCGTTCTGCCGATTATAATGGACTTAGGGAAAACCTGTCAAATCTCGATTGGGGTTATCTAGCTAATGATTTTATTCACGATGATCATACTTATTATTATGAAGGGATCTGCATTTATGATCTTTTTCTTAATAATGTACACCGTGCTCAGAGTATATGCATTCCCCAGAGAGAAATTAGGCCTAATAATAACGATCCCAAATGGGTTAACAGGAGGCTAAAGCATCTATTAGGGGAGAAAAGGGGAATTTATAGGCGCATCAGAAGAGGGGAGGTTAACCTTACTGACCAATATGTTCAGCTTAAAAGAGAAGTAAAAAGGGGATTAGAAAGGCTAAACGTGACTATGAAATTAGAGTTGCTAATGAATCAAAGACTAATCCAAAGGGGTTCTTTCAAGTGTATAGGACGAAGGTGAAGGAAAAAGTACGACTTCTGAAAACTGGGAATGGACAGCTGACGGATAACGAACTGGAAATGTGTTCCTTATTTAATGACTATTTTTTGTCAGTTTTTACACAGGAAGATGCAAATGAGATTCCAGTAATTGACAATTATTTAGTTCATGATGAATTTAAATTAACTAATATTACTGTCACTAGGGACATGATTATTAAACAGATAGACAAACTGAAGCAAAATAAGTCCCCGGGACCCGATGAGTTGTTTTCCAGGGTACTTAAGGAATGCAAGATGGAACTTAGTCAGCCATTAACGAATGTGCTTAATGTGTCCATCCTTACCGGTGTTGTGCCAGAGTTGTGGAAGATGGCTAATGTGGTTCCTATATTCAAATCAGGGGATAAGTCCACTCCTTCAAATTACCGTCCAATAAGCCTGACATCTATAGTGGGCAAGTTATTAGAATCAATTATAACTGACATTATTAGAAGTCACCTTGAAGAGCATAACTTGATAAATGAATCTCAGCATGGATTCACGAGAGGTCGTTCCTGCCTGTCAAATTTACTGACGTTCTTCAATAGAACATTTGAGGCAGTTGACAGTGATAAAGAATATGATATTGTTTATTTGGATTTTAGTAAAGCCTTCGATAGAGTACCTTATAAGAGACTCTTAAGAAAAAAAAAAGTAGTAGCTCATGGTATAGGAGGTAAAGTTCTAGCATGGATAGAGGCATGGCTTATCAATAGTTACCATTAATGGGGTGAAATCTGAATGGGGAATAGTCACTAGTGGCGTTCCACAAGGATCAGTTTTAGGCCCTCTCTTGTTCATAATTACATTAATGACCTTGATGAGGGGATTACGGGTGACATAAGTAAATTTGCTGATGATACAAAGATAGGTCGTATAATTCATTCTGAGGAGGATAGCAATGAACTCCAGGAGGATTTGGAAAAATTAATGTCTTGGTCTGAAAAATGGCAGATGAAGTTCAATGTCGATAAGTGTAAGGTATTAGTCCTTGGTAATGAAAATAACCCTCGAAGATATAGGTGAAGTAGAGCTTGATCATACAGAGTGTGAAAAGACTTGGGAGTCATGGTAAGCAGAAATCTAAAGCCAAGACAGCAGTGCCTTAGTGTGTGCAACAAGGCTAACAGATTACTTGGATTTATCTCAAGAAGTATAAGTAACAGAAGTCCAAAAGTTATTTTACAGCTCTAAACATCACTAGTGAGGCCTCATTTAGATTATGCTGCTCAGTTTTGGTCCCCTTACTACAGGATGGATATAGACTCATTGGAGAACATAAAGAGAAGAATGAGTAAAATGATTCAATGTGTAAGGAATCTCTAGCATGAAGGTAGACTTAGAGCCTTGAATCTTCACTCTGTGGAGAGATGTAGAATGAGGGGAGATATCATTGAAGTGTATAAGTGGATGACGGGCATAAACAAAGGAGATATTAATAAAGTACTGAGGGTGTTGAACCAGGTAAGAACCAGAAATAATGGATTTAAGTTGGATAAATTTAGATTTAGAAAGGACATAGTTAAGTACCGGTTTTCTAAGAGAGTTGTGGATGCGTGGAACAATCTTCCCAGTAGGGTGATCGAGGCTAGGACCTTGGGAAGCTTTATAAGAGATTGAACGAATAGATGAGTGGGAGGGGCTGGGTTTGATTTGAGTCATTTGGGTACGGGAGTTATTTTTTGAGTAGCTTTAAGTAAAGGTCGTTTTGATAAGGACCTGCCTTGCATGGGCCAGTAGGCCTTCTGCAGTGTTCCTCAATTCTTATGTTCTTATATGCATAACCATACAGCTGCACTCGCATATCTACAATGCAAGGAATTCGCAAGAGCAGGCGAAATATACACAAACACTGGACTCCAAGGTATTGGTCCAGTGTGGGTAGATTGGTAAAGCACTGCGTACCTTGTTCCAAGGTTCGTAGGTTCGAGTCTCCTTCAGCCAGAGATCAGTGTTTGTGTATATTTCGCCTGCTCTTGCGAATTCCTTGTGTGTATATATATATATATATATATATATATATATATATATATCCCCACAGGCCATCCGGATTGGTGTTGCTCTTCGCCTAGCCGCCCCCATCCTCACCGAACATAGGTGTATTTGCGGCAGGGCGACAGCTGATCAATTCGGACTTCATGGTCTCGTGTGTCACACAGCAGAAGGGAAGTATGCCAGACATGAGGAGGTCAATGACATCATAAAGAGAAGCCTCGCCACAGCCCGTTGCCCAGCTCAACGGGAACCCCAAGTACATAGGTCTGATGGAAGTCAAAAGCGTCCTGATGGAGCCACTATGCTACCCTGGAAGGATGGAAAGCAGATTGCCTGGGACTACACCTGTGCTGCCACATTGGCAGACACCTACTTGCCATACTCCGTAGTGGAAGGGGGTGGAGCTGCCAGCCACAGGGAGACCCAGAAGATCCGAAAATATGAAGACCTTCCCCCTTGCTATAACTTCATTCCAATAGGGTAGGAGACCCTTGGAGCATGGGGCAAGTGTGCTCTAAAGTTCCTCAAAGAGCTGGGTGAAAAGCTCATCATAGAAACCAAGGACCACAGGGCGACCAGCTTCCTCTTTCAGAAACTCAGTGTTGCGATCCAGAGAGGAAATGCCTGCAGCATTCTGGGCACTCGGCCCACCGCAGGGGAGCTGGAGGAAGTATTCGAGATGTAGCTCTGAGTTACCTATGTTGTTTTACTTTCTGTTGTATTTTTGTGAATGTTTGGCCAATGTATTTTGTCTTTAAATAAAACATACTTTGAATATAGGGGGTGGTAGGAGAAAATTCTCAAACAGCTTCAGGGAGAACCTTGAGTTTTCCCTGAAGCAAGTTTATTCTTTTCTCTGAGGATGAGGGTCCCTATGACAGTTCTAGAGGTGGTACCTCCCTATATATATATATATATATATATATATATATATATATATATATATATATATATATATATATATATATATATATATATATTCCCATCTTTAAAGTTATTCGTTTTTCGCGCATTTTGTAAGCAATTACACCATGGTCGCACTTGTCAGTCTTTTGCAAAGTAAATGTTCACTACATCTGCATTTAGCTTGTCTTCCGTGTATCAAACACAATATTGAAATGGTTCAGCAGTTACGAGAGACAAGAGCGACCCATTGTTAACCACTACTGTCCTGGATTGTGCAACTGCTGGGAATCCATATGACTGGCAATCTTGCTTCTTAGGACCCTTTAAAAAATCTTGATAATGTGGACAGTCAGCACTATGGATCTATATTTTTTTTTTTTTTTTTTTTTCAGTTTCTTTACTGCCACCTCATTTCGTTAATAAAGCTTTGAGAGATCCAAAATCAAGCTAGGGAAGTATAGTATTAACTCTCAGAGTGATAATGTTAACTAAGTTCAAGAGTTACACCACTCACTTCAACACTATATTCATTATGTTTCTAGATCCCAGATATAAGAAAAACTTTTTCCATGCCAACGCAACGGATGACTCACGTAAAATAAACCTGGACAATACTGAGACTAAAGCGACGCACGAAATGAGCACATGCGAATCAGTTGGAGAGTTTTACTTCAGAAAAGTTTCAGCTCTGAATTTATTATTATAATCAAAAAGAAGCGCTAAGCCACAAGGGCTATACATTATTATTATTATTATAATCAAGGGGGAAGCGCTAAACCCGGTGGATTATACAGCGCCTGGGGGGGGGGGATGTGGAAGGCATTCAGGCTTAATTCGGGGAACTGGAGCACAGATCCAATTCCCTAAATCAAGAGCCCCTCACCAACATCAAGGAACCTTCCTTGAGGGGTAGGGCTATACAGATTCAGCTCTGAAGAATACCTGAAAGATGATTTCAGGGGATGATGTCTTTCCCCGGCCCAGTACCAGACCATGTTCCCGAAAGATCAACGACTGATCTGCCAGGCTATTACTACTAGCCGAAAGCCACCCAAGAACTGATTCGAGGAACATATGAAGTTGCCTCTCGAAGACAGCCAGAGGTTTGCTGGTAATTACACGTATGCATAAAGGAATGGCGTTGAAAAGTCGGGGAACTCTGACAACGGATCTTCTCCTAATGTCCCAGTCGCACGCCTGTTATTTTTTTTATATACTCTGCACCGATTGCCAAGCATTTCGTGATCATGGAGAATGATTTCAGTGTATAGGTTTGCTACCAGTTCCTCCAGTATTTTCCTGCTGTAAATATTACTGTAGAGTACCTTTCTCATCTACATTCCAAGGAATGCAATTAAAGAGATTTCAGCCGTTCCCTACTAGTGGTTTAGATATCCGATCGAATGTATACTAGCAATGGAAGCTTTCTGCACGTTTTCCAGCTCAGCAATCTCGCCTGCCTTGAAACTGGCAGTTAGTATACAGCAGAGTTATAGTTTGAAGAGAGAATTGACTTAAGAGTATCATCACTGGCTCAGCATACTTTGTCTTAAAAGTTATAGTCACCCATCCTTTCATTTTCCCTGAGAGCAAACAGAAACATTGTTGGAATACTTGAATACGATAGCTGACATTTTCAATCCAAAGTCTTTCGCTTTAATGAATGATTGAGTTTGTCCAGCACTACGTTTCAGTCTTTATTTCCTCAATCCTTCCATACCACAGCAAATGGAACTTGACCTCGATAAATATTATATTCTTGCCTGAAGCCCACTGGAATACTTTATTTACATCCTCGAGACGATTTGCGGTGTTTCTTAACACATATGTAACTAATATATTATTGTGACCACGAACAAGTGTTGTTGAATCAATAACAACACTGCGACTGACGAGGATTCGAACCCACGTCGTTTTGACCCAGCCTTGTGGTGAGCTAAAATCACATTTCAGCTCACCACAAGGCAGGGCCAAAACGACATGGGTTCGAATCCTCGGCCAGTCGCGGTGTTATTGATATGTAACCAAATATGGAGACAGCAGAAGCAGTGGGGAGGGGAAAACAATGGGGAGGAATCTATCAGCTTAAGAAGAAGTCTTGAGGTGGTCAGTCCCTCAGCCATGAGAAGTATACAGCTTCATATTCCCAGTAACTATGCCTCGGTATCTTATTCAAAATCACAAAGGAAGCATCCAAAACAAAACTGCTGGTAATCGTGTTAGCAAAAACATAAAAATAAAAACAGACAAACATATAACGGAATAATTGCCTAAAGAAGGAAATTCGCTAAAGTGGTGACAGGAAAATATGACAGTTCTTCCATCTCGGGCAAACCTCAATAGACAATGAAAGATTTTTGAACATTTAAAGGAAGATCTACTTTCCTCATTAGAATAGATCAACTTTAGACGATGGGTGGTTGATGGGCCTCAACTTCAATTTGAGAACTTTTAATTTTAGCTATTAGAGTAATATTGTGTCCAATTCAAACAACAATGGCGAGTGACTTCTGCACAGGCGCAGGCTTCCCATTTTTTATAAAAAAAATTTATTAAATACAGTATGGCCATCTATTTACATATAACTACTGTATTTCTGGAAAATATATACAGTATTTTCCACAAATATATTGTTTATTTTTACATCAGGAATTAGAATAATGTTTGTTTTTTCTAGTTATCAAATATTTCTTCGAAGTTAAAAATAAAAAAATAAAAGCAGTAAAATATTTCAATTTATTCATTTTAATTAATAATGGAGAAATTACGTTGCTCAAGTTCTGAACTATAAAATAAAATTTTGAATTTTCATTTACTACTTATTAATAATGCACATTATTTTCAGCATTCAAAATGTGTATTAATGTTTTCAAGAAACAATTTTATGGGAGTATTAGATATTTAAGTTTCATGCTTAATGTAACGAAAAATTATTCAATCTTCTATATTCGTAACTGATTTCAGTTACTAATTACTGGCAACCTGACGAGTTGCCAGTAATTATTAAAGTCTAGTGACTTTTGTCTTCTCTGAAAAACTACGTCGGAATATTTAACTAATCTTGGTTATTCAGTATCTATTGAACAATAAGCATTTCCTATATACTAAACATGGTTAAAATGGCTTTAAAAAATAGAGGAAAATATTGAAAAAATTATCGCGGTATCAGTATCATCCGAAGGGAGGGTGAGGCTAGGAGGAAGAGAGGGTGAGGCTAGGAGGAAGAGTGGGTGAGGCTAGGAGGAAGAGAGGGTGAGGCTAGGAGGAAGAGTGGGTGAGGCTAGGAGGAAGAGAGGGTGAGGCTAGGAGGAAGAGTGGGTGAGGCTAGGAGGAAGAGAGGGTGAGGCTAGGAGGAAGAGTGGGTGAGGCTAGGAGGAAGAGAGGGTGAGGCTAGGAGGAAGAGTGGGTGAGGCTAGGAGGAAGAGTGGGTGAGGCTAGGAGGAAGAGTGGGTGAGGCTAGGAGGAAGAGTGGGTGAGGCTAGGAGGAAGAGTGGGTGAGGCTAGGAGGAAGAGTGGGTGAGGCTAGGAGGAAGAGTGGGTGAGGCTAGGAGGAGGAGAAGGTGAGGCTAGGAGGAAGAGAGGGTGAGGCTAGGAGGAAGAGTGGGTGAGGCTAGGAGGAGGAGAAGGTGAGGCTAGGAGGAAGAGAGGGTGAGGCTAGGAGGAATAGAAGGTGAGGCTAGGAGGAAGAGAGGGTGAGGCTAGGAGGAAGAGAAGGTGAGAATAGGAGGAAGAGAGAGTGAGACTAGGAGGAAGAGAAGGTGAGAATAGGAGGAAGAGAGGGTGAGTCTAGGAGGAGGAGAGGGTGAGGCTTGAAGGAAGGGAGGATGAGACTAGGGGGAAGGAGTGGTGGGGCTAGGAGGAAGGTAGTGTAAGGCTATGAGAAAGGGAGGGTGAGGCTATAAGGAAGAGAGGGAAGGGAGGGCGAGGCAAGAACGAAGGGAGGGCGAGGCTAGGGCGAAGGGAGGGCGAGGCTACGGGGAAGGGAGGGTGAGGCTAGCGCGAAGGGAGGGCGAGGCTAGGAGGAAAGGAGTAGTGAGGTTTGGAGGAAGCTAGAGGTGGGGATACGAGGAAGGGAGGGGTGGGAGTAGGAGGAAGGGACGGGTGGGGCTAGGAGAAAGGATGGTGAGGCAAGGAGGAAAAGAGGGTGATGCAAGAAGGAAGGGAGGGGTGGGGCTAGGAGAATGGGAGGGGTGGGGCTTGGAGGAAGGGAGGAACGAGGCTAGGAGGATGGGATGGTGGGGCTAGGGGGAAGGGAGAGGGAGCTAGGGGAAAGTGAGGGGTGAGGCTAGAAGGATGGGAGAGGTGGGGCTAGGAAGAAGGGGGGTGAGGCTAGGGGGAAAGGAGGGTTAGGCTAGAAGGAAGGGAGGGGTAGGACTAGGAGAATGAGAGGGGTGGAGCTTGGAGGAAGGAAGGGATGAGGCTAGGAGGAAGGGATGTTGGGGCTAGGAGGAAGAGAGAGGGAGCTAGGAGGAAGTGAGGGGTGAGGCTAAGAGGATGGGAGGGCTAGGGCTAGGGGGATGAGAGGGACGATGCTAGGAGGAAGGGAGGGGAGACCGTAGGTGGTTAGAAGGGGAGGATGGTAGATGGGAGGAGAGGAGCATGGAAGATAGAGTCGAGGAGGACGGGGGTGTATAGGAAGAGGAGTGTAAGTTTATTCAGGTATACTCAAACACAGTTACAGAGATTATCATACATAGCAGCATATGTGTAGAGCCCAGGATAACCCAAAAATGTCAGACAAAGCTTAGTGGGGGTAAGAAGAAAGAATGGATAGGAAGGTTTTGGAAGGCAAGGAGTAATAATGACAACAATAATAATAATTATAATAATAATAATAATAATAATAATAATAATAATAATAATAATAATAAAAACAATCTAATTCTACAAGTACATGTACAAGGTATACAGAAAGCCGCTTGTTATGCAAAGCATTTCCCGGAAATTAGGTCAGTTTTGTCTCAGGATGCGACCCACACCACTTGACTAACACCCAGGTACCCATTTTATACTGACAGGTGAACATGGACAGCAGGTGTTTTAAAGACGTCCTAATGCTTCCACCCGTACCGGGAATCGAAATCCACACCTCAGTATGTGAACTGAGTGTGCTAGCAATATAGCTACGGGACACCTTAGTAAGGGTGTAGGAGACGTATGGTGTATGCTCTAGAAGGTGATAGAGACTAGACGCGAGGGGTTGTAACGCTGAAAGTAGATATGTGGAGGAAGTTTGATGGGATGAAGTGGTAAAGTGATGAAGTGGTAAAGTGGCCAGCTGGTCTAGTGGCTAACGCGACGGTCTGGTGTTTTGAGACTCTCTGACCGCGGGTTCAATCCCGCCCGTGGTATGATTTGATAGGAAGAAGGGATGGCAAGAGTTAATTTTTAAATTAATGTAAACTGAATACATCAGCAGTGTGCTGCTACCTTATTCTATATATTGGTTACACAGTGGGAAAAAAAAATATGTTTTCCCATCATATTCCATTACACAGGATGGGGATTAAAAAAAAAAGTCAACTCTGTCCAACAGAGCTGTGAGACTTCAGGAATCCAACGAGAATGTCAACAAATATTCATCAACTACGTGAGCTTGAGAGGTTTCGCTCCAGCAGAGCTGGAGTTACTATCACTTGGGAATTGTCATTCTCAGTATAGCCTATCCTATACAAATAAGATTTGGAATATTTAGGAATATTTGTACATTATTCCAGAGCGGGGGCAAGAAAAATAATACACAGGAGACAGGAAAGAGAAAGGAGGAAGAGAAATTTGGATGACACAATAAATCAAACTACTTATGTATACGTTATTAATTAATAATGACGTATCATTATATGCCTATGAAGCTACAACTTGCATTGATCTTATCTGGAGTCGCTTCAGGAAGTCACTGTCCCCACGGCTCGGTCCCAGACCAGGCCTCGTGGTTGCTAGCCTGATTTATGAAGCTGTTGTTCCTGCCTCCCACAAACCAACATATGCACAACCAGACTCAGTAGGAGCTGTTTTGAGGCATCTATCGAGTTCCGTCTTGAAAACAGCTAGGGGTTTGTTGAAAAATCCCCCTTGATGCACGATGAGATGGCGCTGAAGAGTCGTGGTCCCTTAACACTTACTGAGTTTCCTCTGTAATGTCTTCGCTTCATTGCTTTTCATTGCGGTTATCTTGCACAGTCTTCCAATTCTTTTGTATCTATAAGTAATAATTTCAGTGTTCAGGTTTAGGACCAATCCCTCCAATATCTTCAAGGTGTTGATTATGATATATCTTTTTTGCCTAATTTCTACAGAGTACAGTTCTAGAGACTTCAAGTGGTCCCATAATTTAGGTAGCCGATTGACCTTATACGAACTTTGAAGGTTGTATATAATTTTCAGCTAAGTAATTTCACCTGCCTTAGAGAGTATGAGTAACTTGAGAAGTATCATCATTAGCTTGGCATCGCTTCTTTCCAAGGTTCCTTTTATCCACATTATTATTTTTCTTGCAGTTGTGGTAATAACATTATTGTGCACCTTAACGCGGAATCTTCTGGCATTATCACTCACAGGTCTCTTACGTTCTATGGAGCGGTTTGAGTTTGTCTTTTATTCCGATTTTCTTTTTATTTCCATGATGTTGTAACTGAAATTTGTACACATTAAACATTAGTTCTCATAAAAAAATGGATACATCACGTGAGCAATGGGCTGCTGCTCTATTATATAGCTACATACGTATATAATCTGATGATTACTTGAGAATATATAATTATGTACATACATACATGCCTCATGAAATCGTAATGACACGATTGCAAACAAACCATACCACGGGTTCTAACCCCACCTGTGGTATGGTTTGTTTACATACATGTCTACAAACACACATGGTACACACAGTACCACCTGCACAAATGAACCTCTTAATTTATTTTTGTAATATTTTATTCGTTTAAAGTGAGGAAAGAGCAATGGATAGTGAATAACAAAAGAAGGTAATGGATACGCAGTTATCTAAAGACAATATTATTATTTCTTCTACTTGTTTTTAAATTACTTTTTTCACCACTGTTATTTGAGAGATATTACTTAGCAACACAGCCTGATTCCTGAGTACTAATTATGTGAAAGTGGTTGGAGAAGTCCAGTAATGCGACAGTATGTCACACATTTACCAAGTAGTCTGTTAGTTCAGTCAACTGGACTGTGCTTGTGAGGAACTTTTGCTTCTCCTTTTACACCTTAATATCTTCGTTTATTGGCAATCTAGAGCTTCGATTACAAGTGTACTAAATATAATAAAAACTAAAACCTAACTGGTAGTATCCTCATCACAACACCTGAAGTATTTTAGTCTCTCTCAGAAAGAGTCGTCTAGTAAGAGAAACGCAGCTGAGTGCAGGAGTTGCGGAAAGAAGATGATAGCGTCTGTGAAGGCTGCTTTAAACCTCATCAGACATATAAAACCTTAAAATGCTGTAATGAAAAAAAGTAACCTGAGTATTTAAAACAGAAACCAGATGAAGCACAGAAGAAAATGACTGAAGGAGCTAATGGAAATCATAGTACAGAGAAGCAACTATACAACACTGATTTGAGACCAATATCCTTAACAAAAAAATCTCCGGCATTTTATTGCACGTGACCAGCTGCTACTAAATATCGTGGAGAGTTCTACTTTCCTGGATCTTCTAAAAGCCGAAACAAAATTTGTTATTACTGGACGGTCAACAATTACAAACGCACTTCTTCCTGTATACACAAGATGGAGTCTGAAATGAAGGCAGAATTCCAAGATCTCAAATGAGTTTATTTAACATTAGATCTTTGGACCAATCGGAAGATGATTCATTCCTTGAGATAATAATTCACTTTATTAACAATAATTGGAAACTGAAGTCAAGAGTTCTTGCTTGTGATATATATATATATGTTGAGAAACATACTGCTTACGGGATGTTGGTTGACTGTTATGCTATCAAAGGTAAAGAAAGTTGTAACAAACAATGCCTGATCATTAATTAAAGCTTTTGATGTTTGTCTTCCTAGTTTTCATATTGCTGAACGTGAAGAAGTAACTTATCAGAATTAGGAAGATATGAGAATCAATGAGGATGAAATGGATATATAAAGTTTTCTTAGTTTCTTGCCAGAACGTATAAGCTGATTTGCTCACTCTCAACAACTATATATAAAAGATGATCTCACTAGTCCAGAAGTAAATAATTTTTTCTACCTTCAACAATTAAAGGAACATCTTTCCTTGTGAATTCAGGCGGAAGGTTAACTTCTGCTGTACCATTCCTCCAAGAGGAATATCTATTTTCAGTCCCTAAATGTAACAAGATGGAATTTATAATTAAAAACGGACGAAGTCAGTTCTGAAAGAATCGGATCATGTTAACAAGGGTGTAGTGAGTCGAAGCAGGAGTCTCAGTCACCTTGGAGCCATCCACTAGTTAAGTAGGTCATTGCCCTAAGGGTGAAAACGTTTTCAACCTTTGAACGAAGATATTTCTGGCTAAGTAGTTTAAGGCGTCACATAGGGAGCTAAGCGAACTCGTTAATGGGGGGTCCAAACCATGGGTTCGAATTCTGCTGGCCGAGAGATATTTCTGTGTGTTACTTTATATATATTATAGTACCCACGAAACGAGTGGTATTGATCAATAACAACACTGCACTAGCCAAGGAGTCAAACCCATGCTGCTTTGGCCCACCTCATGAGCGAAAATGCATAAAGCTTTAGACCACTAGACCACACAATCCTTAACAATGGCGCACCCAGCCAAGCTAGATGTTGTACTGGCCATCGACGGACATACAGTGGTGTGGACGCCTCTGAGCTGATTTCATTCTACTCCCTGTTTGTGTACTAGCTCAACAAGCAGTATATTATATTACTGTACCTACGAAACAAGTGGTATTGATCAGTAACAACACTGCACTAGCCAAGGAATCGAACTCATGCTGTTTTGGCCCACCTCATGGTGAACGAAAATGCATGACGCTTTAGACCACTAGATGGGTTTGACTCCTTGGCTAGTGCAGTGTTGTTATTGATCAATACCACTCGTTTCGTAGGTACAGTAATATAATATACTGCTTGTTGAGCTAGTACACAAACAGCGAGTAGAATGAAATCAGCTCAGAGGTGTCCACACCTCCGTATGTCCTTCGATGGTGGGTACAACATCTAGCTTGGCTGGACGCTCCATTGTTAAGGATTGAGTGGTCTAGTGGTCTAAAGCGGTAATAAGTAATACATATTTTATGAAAAAAAGAGGATAAATAAGAATACATGATATTATATAGCAAGTAATGAAAGTAGTTTGTTAGATTATGTATTGGTGGATGAAAGGTTGATGGGTAGGCTTCAGGTTATACATGTTTATAGAGGGGCAACTGATATATCGGATAATTATCTAGTTGTAGCTACAGTTAGAGTAAGAAGTAGATGGGACAAAAGGAAAATGGCAACAGTAAGAGAGAGGTGAAAGTTTATAAACTAAGGGAGGAGGAAGTTAAGGTGAGATATAATCAACTATTAGCAGAAAGGTGGGCTATTGCAAGTATGAGTTGTAGGGGGGGGGGGTTGAAAAGAGATGGGATAGTTTTAAATATGCAGTATTAGAATGTGGGGCAGAAGTTTGTGGCTATAGGAGGGTGGATGGAGAAGGAAAGAGGAGTGATTGGTGGTAAAGCGAGCAATAAAAGAGAAAAAGGTAGCTTATGAGAGGATTTTTCAAAGCAGAAGCGATATAAGAAGGGCAGAGTATATGGAGAGTAAAAGAAAGGTGAAGAGAGTGGTGAGGGAGTGCAAAAGGAGTGCAGATGATAGAGTAGGAGAAGCACTGTCAACAAATTTTGTTGAGAATAAGAAAAAAAATTGGAGTGAGATAAACTAGTAAAGAAAGCCTTGGGAACGAATGGATTTGTTAGTTAAAACAGAGTAGGGAAGTTGGTAGATGAGGAGCTAGAGGTATTGGGTACATGGCGGGAATATTTTGAGGAGCTTTTAAATGTCGATAAAGAAAGGGAGGCAGTAATTTCATGCACTGATCATGGATGTATAAGATCTTTTAGGAGTGAAGAAGAGCAAGATGTGAGTGTGAGTGTGAGGGATGTGCGTGAGGCATTGCATAGAATGAAAGGGGTTACAGGCGCTGGAACTGACGGGTTCATGACAGAAATGCTAAAATCAGGGGAAGATGTAGTGTTGGAATGGTTTGTAT
Organism: Cherax quadricarinatus; assembly: GCF_038502225.1. Taxonomy (NCBI): domain Eukaryota; kingdom Metazoa; phylum Arthropoda; class Malacostraca; order Decapoda; family Parastacidae; genus Cherax; species Cherax quadricarinatus. Next base: position 45,077,793 of record NC_091296.1, read on the forward strand.
TTTTGCTTAATAAATGTCTGATAGAGGGAAAGGTACCTAGGGATTGGCGGAGAGCGTGTATAGTCCCTTTATATAAAAGGAAGAGGGACAAAAGAGATTGTAAAAATTTTAAGGGTATAAGTTTACTGATTATACGAGGTAAAGTGTACGGTAGGGTTATTACTGAAAGAATTAGAGGTAAGACAAAGAACAGGAGTGCAGATGAGCAAGGAGGCTTTAGAATGGGTAGGGGATGTGTAGATCAGGTGTTTACATTGAAGCATATGTGTGAACAGTATTTAGATAAAGACAGGGAGGTTTTCATTGCATTTATGGATTTAGAAAAGGCATATGATAGAGGGGATATTGGAGCAATGTGGCAGATGTTGCAAGTGTATGTAAGGTATTTTAGATGAATGGTTCAGAGAACCGACAAGTTGATGAATTAGACATATATGCAACACTTGGATATACAGTGGCTTCATCAGCCAATACAAAGAAGAATGGTGAAGAACAGGAGGAGTATGAGGTAATCAGTCCCGCAGCCTTATTGATGGACTGACCACATTGACTCAAGGCTGAGGGACTGATTACCTCATACTCCTCAGGTTAGGGTGTGTAGAAGAGAGGTCTTAGACAGGGATGTGTAATGTCACCATGGTTGTTTAATATATTTATAGATGGGGTTGCAAAAGAAGTAAATGCTAGGGTGTTCGGGAGAGGGGTGGGATTAAATTATGGGGAATCAAATACAAAATGGGAATTGACACAGTTGCTTTTTGCTGATGATACTGTGCTTATGGGAGATTCTAAAGAAAAATTGCAACGGTTAGTGGATGAGTTTGGGAGTGTGTGTAAAGGTAGAAAGTTGAAAGTGAACATAGAAAAGAGTAAGGTGATGAGAGTATCAAATGATTTAGATAAAGAAAAATTGGATATCAAATTGGGGAGGAGGAGTATGGAAGAAGTGAATGTTTTCAGATACTTGGGAGTTGACGTGTAGGCAGATGGATTTATGAAGGATGAGGTTAATCATAGAATTGATGAGGGAAAAAAGGTGAGTGGTGCGTTGAGGTATATGTGGAGACAAAAAACGTTATCTATGGAGGCAAAGAATGGAATGAATGGTGTGAAGCTTGGGTTATGAATGCAGCAGCGAGGAGGCGGTTGGAGGCAGTGGAGATGTCCTGTCTAAGGGCGATGTGTGGTGGATATTATGCAGAAAATTCGGAGTGTGGAAATTAGGAGAAGGTGTGGAGTTAATAAAAGTATTAGTCAGAGGGCTGAGGAGGGGTTGTTGAGGTGGTTTGGTCATTTAGAGAGAATGGATCAAAGTAGAATGACATGGAGAGCGTATAAATCTGTAGGGGAAGGAAGGCGGGGTAGGGGTCGTCCTCGAAAAGGTCGTAGGGGAGGTTTTGTGGGCGAGGGGCTTGGACTTCCAGCAGGCGTGCATGAGCGTGTTCGATAGGAGTGAATGGAGACGAATGGTATTTGGAACCTGACGATCTGTTGGAGTGTGAGCAGGGTAATATTTAGTGAAGGGATTCAGGGAAATCTGTTATCTTTATATAGTCGGACTTGAGTCCTTGAAATGGGAAGTACAATGCCTGCACTCTAAAGGAGGGGTTCGGGATATTAGCAGTTTGGAGGGATATGTTGTGTATCTTTATACGTATATGCTTCTAAACTGTTGTGTTCTGAGCACCTCGCAAAAACAGTGATAATGTGTGAGTGAGGTGAAAGTGTTGAATGATGACGAAAGTATTTTCTTTATTTTTGGGTCACCCTGCCTCGGTGGGAGACGGGCGATTTGTTAAATATATATATATATATATATATATATATATATATATATATATATATATATATATATATATATATATATATCGTGCCGAATAGGCAGAACTTGCGGTCTTGGCTTGAATAGCAACGCTCATCTTGCCATATAGGACATGCGAAAATTTATGTATGCAATAATTTCGCCAAAATCATTCTGAACCTAACGAAAAAAATATATTTCACTGTGTTTGTTTAGTATTAAATTATTGTAAACAAATCTAAAATATATTTAGTTGGGTTAGGCTAAAATAAATTGTTCTTGTTATAATAAGGTTAGGTAAGTTTTCTAAGATTCTTTTAGTGCAAAATTATAAATTTTTACATCAACATTAATGTAAAAAATTTATCTTTAAACGTATAAGAGAAAATTTCAGAAAGGACTTAATTTTAAATGAGTTCTTGCTAATTGACCAGTTTTACGTATTCGGCACGATATATATATATATATATATATATATATATATATATATATATATATATATATATATATATATATATATATATATATGAAATATGCAAAACAACCACTGTGAAAGAGTAGTGAAATTCCAAGCGCCTTCGTGACTACTCACATTGTCAAGGAACTGTGAAAGTAATACATCAAAGGAAGGCAATTAAAGGGCTTAGACCACACCTCACAGTCAACTCCCACAACAAAGAAACACCTGACATGGGACAATACCAGACTCATAAGAAAAGAGGAAACACTGCAGTAGGTCCTCTGGTCCAACTAGACAGGTCCTCACGACAACCCAATAACAAATTATTCTACCCAAGAAATAAGGTTTATTATTTGTCCAGTGTATTATTAAACTCTAACCAAATTTTATTAATTATAAATGAATCTAATTTATATAAACCTAAGGAAATATTCATATTATTTTCAAAACTGCTTTTTATGAAACAAAGTTCAATTATATTTCTGTCAACCATGGACTTGCTTGATACAACTTTCTCAACTTTTTGAAAATCAATTGGATGGTTAAAGTCTCTCACATGAATAAATAGAGCATTGGAATCTTGTCCAGTTCTAATGCTATATTTATGTTGTTTTAATCTAAGTTCGAGACTTTTACCAGTTTGACCGTAAAAAACTTTATCGCAAATTTTACAAGGAATCTTATAGACACATCCATCAGCATTTTGGGGGGAATTCTTTGTCAAAAGTTTTTTTACTGTATCAAGATTTTTAAATACAGCTATATTAAAAGTCTTAAGAAGAGAAGGCATATCAACCAAGTTTTCATGGTAAGGAAGAACCAACATATTTTTAGTTGAATAAGGCTGGTTGTCCCTTTTTGGATTGTAAAAAGTATTTCTTGCAATTTTAAATGATTTATCAATTACATTTCTCGGGTATTTCAGATCAATGGCTATTTCATAAATTTTGGATATTTCCTCATCTATGAACTCTGGACTACAAATACGTAAAGCTCTCAAAAACATTGATGAGAAAACAGACAGTTTAATTTTATCTTGATGGGAAGAATAATAGTGGACATAGGAACAGTTATTTGTAGGTTTTCTGTAAATTTTAAATTTGAATTCATTATTACCCTTAATAATTAAAACATCTAGAAAAGGCAATGAGTTATTTTCCTCAAACTCAACAGTAAAGTTTATAGCTTAGCCCATTCTATAAACTTTACTGTTGAGTTTGAGGAAAATAACTCATTGCCTTTTCTAGATATTTTAATTATTTAGAGTAATAATGAATTCAAATTTAAAATATACAGAAAACCTACAAAAAACTGTTCCTATGTCCACTATTATTCTTCCCATCAAGATAGAGTTCAACTGTCTGTTTTCTCATCAATGTTTTTGAGAGCTTTACGAATTTGTAGTCCTGAGTTCATAGATGAGGAAATATCCAAAAATTTATGAAATATATATATGTCGTGCCGAATAGGTAAAACTGGTCAATTAGCAAGAACTCATTTAAAATTAAGTCCTTTCTAAAATTTTCTCTAATACTTTTAAAGATATATTTTTTTCATTAATTTTAATGTAAAAAATTATAATTTTGCATCAAAAGAATCTTAGAAAACTTACCTAACCTTATTATAACAAGAACAATTTATTTTAGCCTAACCCAACTAAATATATTTTAGATTTGTTTACAATAATTTAATTCTAAACAAACACAGTGAAATATATTTTTTTCGTTAGGTTCCGAATGATTTAGGCGAAATTTTTGCATACACAAATTTTCGCTTGTCTTATATGGCATAATGAGCGTTGCTATTTAAGCCAAGATCGTAAGTTCTGTTTATTCGGCACGACATATATATATATATATATATATATATATATATATATATATATATATATATATATATATATATATATATATATATCTATGTATGTCGTGCCGAATATGTAAAACTGGTCAATTAGCAAGAACTCATTTAAAATTAAGTCCTTTCTAAAATTTTATCTTATACGTTTAAAGATATATTTTTTTCATTAATGTTAATGTAAAAATTTTTAATTTTGCACCAAAAGAATCTTAGAAAACTTACCTAACCTTATTATAACAAGAACAATTTATTTTAGCCTAACCCAACTAAATATATTTTAGATTTGTTTACAGTAATTTAATACTAAACAAACACAGTGAAATATATTTTTCTCGTTAGGTTCAGAATGATTTTGGCGAAATTATTGCATACACAAATTTTCGCTTGTCTTATATGGCAAGATGAGCGTTGCTATTTAAGCCAAGATAGCAAGTTCTGCCTATTCGGCACGACATATATATATATATATATATATATATATATATATATATATATATATATATATATATATATATATATATTTTTTTTTTTTCAACAAGTTGGTCGTCTCCCACCGAGGCAGGGTGACCCAAAAAAGAAAGAAAATCCCCAAAAAGAAAATACTTTCATCATCATTCAACACTTTCACCACACTCACACATTATCACTGCTTTTGCAGAGGTGCTCAGAATACAACAGTTTAGAAGCATATACGTATAAAGATACACAACATATCCCTCCAAACTGCCAATATCCCAAACCCCTCCTTTAAAGTGCAAGCATTGTACTTCCCATTTCCAGGACTCAAGTCCGACTATAAGAAAATAACCGGTTTCCCTGAATCCCTTCACTAAATATTACCCTGCTCACGCTCCAAAAGATCGTCAGGTCCCAAGTATCATTCGTCTCCATTCACTCCTATCTAACACGCTCATGCACGCTTGCTGGAAGTCCAAGCCCCTCGCCCACAAAACCTCCTTTACCCCCTCTTTCCAACCCTTTCGAGGACGACCCCTACCCCTCTTTCCTTCCCCTATAGATTTATATGCTTTCCATGTCATTCTACTTTGATCCATTCTCTCTAAATGACCAAACCACCTCAACAACCCCTCTTCTGCCCTCTGACTAATGCTTTTATTAACTCCACACCTTCTCCTAATTTCCACACTCCGAATTTTCTGCATAATATTTACACCACACATTGCCCTTAGACAGGACATCTCCACTGCCTCCAACCGTCTCCTCGCTGCTGCATTTACCACCCAAGCTTCACATCCATATAAGAGTGTTGGTACTACTATACTTTCATACATTCCCTTCTTTGCCTCCATAGATAACGTTTTTTGACTCCACATATACCTCAACGCACCACTCACCTTTTTTCCCTCATCAATTCTATGATAAACCTCATCCTTCATAAATCCATCCGCCGACACGTCAACTCCCAAGTATCTGAAAACATTCACTTCTTCCATACTCCTCCTCCCCAATTTGATATCCAATTTTTCTTTATCTAAGTCATTTGATACCCTCATCACCTTACTCTTTTCTATGTTCGCTTTCAACTTTCTACCTTTACACACATTCTCAAACTCATCCACTAACCTTTGCAATTTTTCTTTAGAATCTCCCATAAGCACAGTATCATCAGCAAAAAGTAACTGTGTCAATTCCCATTTTGAATTTGATTCCCTATAATTTAATCCCACCCCTCTCCCGAACACCCTAGCATTTACTTCTTTTACAACCCCATCTATAAATATATTAAACAACCATGGTGACATTACACATCCCTGTCTAAGACCTACTTTTACCGGGAAGTATTCTCCCTCTCTTCTACACACCCTAACCTGAGCCTCACTATCCTCATAAAAGCTCTTTACAGCATTTAGTAACTTACCACCTATTCCATAAACTTGCAACATCTGCCACATTGCTCCTCTATCCACTCTATCATATGCCTTTTCTAAATCCATAAATGCAATAAAAACTTCCCTACCTTTATCTAAATACTGTTCACATATATGCTTCAATGTAAACACTTGATCTACACATCCCCTATATATATACACACGTCTAGCGTGCTGCTAAACGCCTGTTGTATGTGAACTTTGTGGTCCAGTGTATTAGGGCGTCACGAGCTTTTAACAGGCTATCCGGGTGGTATGCTAAAGATCGAGGGTTCGAGGCTCGGCCAGTGCAGTTATTTACTTAAAAGCCACTTATTCGTGGATTGATTAATACATATATACACACACACCCGCATATACACACACATATACACATGCCATTAAAAATTCCTAGATGCCTTAGTCCACTCAGCCATCTATGCTTCAGACATAAGGTATTTAGTACCACTGGACATGTCACCCCTGATGCGGACACATACTTGGACGAGGAAGCTACTGAACTAATTTCATCCTCTTGTTTGGAATACCAGTCTTCATGAACAGTAAACATATTAATGCATCTTACGAGCAAGTGCTTTTAGACAATAACAATAGTATGACAAGGGAAGGCATATAAGGCTGTTACATCACCTTACATATGATTTCACCACATAACCCAGCACGCTGAGCGTAGGAGTGTACTGATAATTTGGTCATGTCACATGTCAAGTAAAATTGCATGAGTGTCTTATCAGGCATAGGTAAATTCCTAACAAATTCTATTAATTATAAATTAATCTAATTGATATAACCATGAGGTAATATTCATACTAAAATCAATACTAATTTTTATGAAATTTGATTTGATTGTATTTTTCTAAACCAAGGACATGTTTGATGCAACTTTCTAGGCCTTTTCAAAATCAACTGGGTGGTTAAAATATTTCGCATATATAAACATAGCATGAGATTTTTGCCAAGTTCTAATGCAATATTTATTTTGTAATCTTAGTTCAAGACTTTATCCAGTTTGACAGCAAAATACTTTATTGCATATTATACAGGGAATCTTATTTATATATATATACATGCATATAGCTTCTCAGGAGCTGAAACACTCGAGGTATAATAAGGTATCAGTCTGGAAGATTAGGTAGAAACAGTGTAATCACAGCAGCACTTGTTAAAGTATATAATGCGGTGAACGTGAGAGAATGTATAACTAAAGTACACCAGCCAGGGAGTTGCTGCATGCAAAAATTAACTACCATGAAAGAAAAAATTATATATATATATATATATATATATATATATATATATATATATATATATATATATATATATATATATATATATATATATATATAAGCTCAAAACACAACTATCTCAAATCATGAGAGTCGTCAAACATTTCGACTTATATTTTATTTTCTCCACGCAACAAACGTCGGAGGTTACCAAAGAAGCTGTGACCGTATCTTACCAAGGAGAAAATATCAACACGATGTCACAGGTATTCCAAATTATAACATAATGTTAGGTGTATATTAGCAAACTTGTCATTAAGACATCCGGAGGAAAAACGCTGTTGTAAATACACTAATTTAAATACGTATCGTTTTAAATGACATACGTAGCAATAACCTTTAAAAGATATTTGTGAATAAACATGGTAGCAACAGCCATTAACACTCCCTTCTACCACAACTACTACCACCATTATTTGTGGTTTAAACCGTGGTAATAGATACCGACAAGTTGGTTTAAGAAAACATAAAACAAACATTAGTAGATATGTTTTTTCACACACACATCACTCTCCACCTATACATTCTGTCTTTTTATCCTCTGTATGTTAGAAGTGATCAAGATCGTATGACCGAAGAGTGTTCTAATAAGTATGTCCAAATATTTCCTTACGTGTCTTTCTAAACCAATCACGTTTGTACTACTAGCACTTGTGCGACCACCACAAACACTCGTGTTACCACCACAACTACAACTCCGATTGTTTCCACCACTATCTCTGCTATTATACCATTCCCACAATTATTACGACCTTGACCCCTGCTTCCAGCATCACTGCAGCAACCTTCACCTCTCCTGCAACCCTCCATTACTTCAAGGAACTCCAACACTCCTGCTGCAATCACAGTTCTTGCATCACCAGTCATTAAGCAACCATCAATCCTGCAAAGACTGCAACTAGTACTACTACCATTACTATTGTTAGTACAAATAAGCCTACTACTGCTATCAATCCTGCTACCACCAATAATCAAGTAACCATCACTAAATATGCTACCATCATCAATCCTACAGTCACAACCAGTCCTGGTAACACTACCACTCCTGCTACCACCACCACCATCACCATTCCTGTTACCACCACCACCATCACCATTCCTGTTACCACCACCACCATCACCACTCCTGCTACCACCACCACTTCTGCTACCACCACCACTCTTGCTACCACCACCATAAATTCTGCTACCACCACCGCCACTCCTGCTACCACCGCCACCACTCCTGCTACCACCAACATCACCACCACTCCTGCTACCACCACCATCATTTCTGTAACCATCACCACAACTCCTGATAACACTACCACTCCTGCTACCACCACCACCACCCCTGCTACCACCACCACCTCTGCTATCACCATCACTCCTGCTCTCACCATCACTCCTGCTCCCACTATCACTTCTGCTACCACTATCACTCCTTCTACCACTATCACTCCTGCTATCACCATTGCTGCTGTTACCACTATCACTCCTGCTACCTCCATCACTCCTGCTACCACCACTAACACTCCTGCTACCACTATTATTCCTGCTTGCGCCATCACTCCTGCTACCACCATCACTCCTGCTACCACCATCACTCCTGCTCTCACCATCACTCCTGCTCCCACTATCACTTCTGCTACCACTATCACTCCTTCTACCACTATCACTCCTGCTACCACCATCACTCCTGCTATCACCATCACTCCTGCTACCACTATCACTCCTGCTACCACAATCACTCCTGCTACCACTATCACTCATGCTACCACCATCACTCCTGCCATCACTATCACACCTGCTACCACCATCACTCCTACTACCACCATCACTTCTGCTACCACCAACACTCCTGCTACCACTATCAATCCTTCTACCGCCATCACTCCTGCTACCACTATCACTTATGCTACCACCATCACTCATGCAACCCCCATCACTCCTGCTACGGTCATCACTTCTTCTACCACTATCAGTCCTGCTACCACCATCACTCTGCTACCACCATCACTTTTGCTACCACTATCACTGCTGCTACCACCATCACTTCTCCTACCAGCAGCACTCCTGCTACCACCATCACTCCTGCTACCATTATCACTTCTGCTACCACCATCACTCCTGCTACCACTATCACTCCTGCTACAACCATCACTCCTGCTACTATTATCACTCCTGCTCTCACCATCACTCCTGCTCCCACTATCACTTCTGCTACCACTATCACTCCTTCTACCACTATCACTCCTGCTATCACCATCACTCCTGTTACCACTATCTTTCCTGCTCCTACCTCCATCAATCGTGCTACCACCACTAACACTCCTGCTACCACTATTATTCCTGCTTACGCCATCACTCCTGCTATCACCATCACTCCTGTTAACACCATCACTCCTGCCATCACTATCACACCTGCTACCACCATCACTCCTGCCATCACTATCACACCTGCTACCACCATAAACTCCTACTACCACCATCACTTCAGCTACCATCACTCCTGCTACCACTATCAATCCTTCTACCACCATCACTCCAGCTACCACTATCACTTATGCTACCACCAACACTCATGTAACCACCATCACTCATGCTACGATCATCACTTCTTTTACCACTATCAGTCCTGCTACCATCATCACTCTGCTACCACTATCACTCCTGCTTCCACTATCACTGCTGCTACCACCACCACTTCTGCTACCAGCAGCACTCCTCCTACCACCATCACTCCTGCTACCACCATCACTCCTGCTACCACCATCACTCCTGCTACCACTGTCACTCCTGTTACCATTATCACTTCTGCTACCACCATCACTCCTGCTACCACTATCATTCCTGCTACCACCATCACTCCTGCTACCACCATCACTGCTGCTACCACCATCACTTCTGCTACCAGCATCATTCCTGCTACCACCATCACTCCTGCTACCGCCATCACTCCTGCTACCATCATCACTCCTGCTATCACTGTCACTCCTGCTACCACTATGACTCCTGCTACCACCATCACTCCCGCTACCAATATCACTCCTGCTACCACCATCACTCCTGCTCTCACCATCACTCCTGCTCCCACTATCACTTCTGCTACCACTATCACTCCTTCTACCACCATCACTCCTGCTATCACCATCACTCCTGCTACCACTATCACTCCTGCTACCACAATCACTCCTGCTACCACTATCACTCATGCTACCACCATCACTCCTGCCATCACTATCACACCTGCTACCATCACTCCTACTACCACCATCACTCCTGCTATCACCATCACTCCTGCTACCACTATCAATCCTTCTACCACCATCACTCCTGCTACCACTATCACTTATGCTACCACCATCACTCATGCAACCCCCATCACTCCTGCTACGGTCATCACTTCTTCTACCACTATCAGTCCTGCTACCACCATCACTCTGCTACCACCATCACTTCTGCTACCACTATCACTGCTGCTACCACCATCACTTCTCCTACCAGCAGCACTCCTGCTACCACCATCACTCCTGCTACCATTATCACTTCTGCTACCACCATCACTCCTGCTACCACTATCACTCCTGCTACAACCATCACTCCTGCTACCATTATCACTCCTGCTCTCACCATCACTTCTGCTCCCACTATCACTTCTGCTACCACTATCACTCCTTCTACCACTATCACTCCTGCTATCACCATCACTCCTGTTACCACTATCTTTCCTGCTACCACTATCACTGCTCCTACCTCCATCACTCGTGCTACCACCACTAACACTCCTGCTACCACTATCATTCCTGCTACCACCATCACTCCTGCTACCACCATCACTGCTGCTACCACCATCACTTCTGCTACCAGCATCATTCCTGCTACCACCATCACTCCTGCTACCGCCATCACTCCTGCTACCATCATCACTCCTGCTAGCACTGTCACTCCTGCTACCACTATGACTCCTGCTACCACCATCACTCCCGCTACCAATATCACTCCTGCTACCACCATCACTCCTGCCACCACTATCACACCATCACTCATGCAACCATCATCACTCCTGCTACGATCATCACTCCTGCTACCACTATCAGTACTGCTACCACCATTACTCCTGCTACCACCATCACTCCTGCTACCACTATCACTCCTGCTACCATGATCACTACTGCTACCAGCATCACTACTGCTACCACCATCGCTCTTACTACCACAATCACTAATGATACCAATGTCACTCCTGTTACCACTCTCACTTCTGCTAACACCATCACTCCTACTACCACTATCACTAATGGTACCACTGTCACTCCTGTTACCACTGTCACTCATGCTACCACCGTCACTTCTGCTACCACCATCATTCCTGCTACAACTATAATCCTGCTACCACCATCACTCCTGCTACCACCATCACTCCTGCTACCACTATCACTCCTGCTGCCACTATCACTTCTGCTATCACTATCACTCCTGCTACCACTATCACTGCTGCTACAACTACCACTCCTGCTACCACTATCACTCCTGCTACCACTATCACTCCTGCTACCACTATCACTCCTGCTACCACTATCACTTCTGCTACCACCATCACTCCTGCTACCACCATTACTCGTGCTACCACTATCACTCCTGATACCACTGTCACTCCTGCTACCACTATCACTCCTGCTACCACTATCACTCCTGGTACCACCATCACTCCTGCAACCACTATCACTGTTGCTACCACTATCACTCCTGCTACCACCATCACTCCTGCTACCACCATGACTCCTGCTACCACCATCACTCCTGCTACCACCATGACTCCTGCTACCACCATCACTCCTGCTACCACCATCACTCCTGCTACCATCACTCCTGCTACCACCATCGCTCCTGCTACCACTATTATCATGTAATAACTACAACAAGGCAACGAGAAGGGGAGAATAATTATTTTGAAAAGTTTCCCGCGAAAGTTAAGGGCAGGTGAGATCTAATTACTGTCATTGTGAGACCATGGGTGAGAGGTGAGGGGTGAGGGGTGAGGGGTGAGAGGTGAGGGGTGAGGGGTGAGAGGTGCGGGGTGAGAGGTGAGGGGTGAGGGGTGAGAGGTGAGGGGTGCGGGGAGAGAGGTGAGAGGTGAGGGATGAGAGGCGAGCGGTGAGAGGTGAGAGGTGAGGTGTGAGGGGTTAGAGGGGAGAGGTGAGAGGTGAGAGGTGAGGGGTTAGAGGTGAGAAGTGAGGGGTGAGAGGTGAGGGGTAAGGGGTGAGAGGTGAGGGGTGAGAGGTGAGGGATAAGAGGTGAGGGGTGAGAGGTGAGGGGTGAAAGGTGAGGGGTGAGAATTGAGGGGTGAGAGGTGAGGGGTGAGAGGTGAGGGGTGAGAGGTGAAAGGTGAGAGGTGAGGGGTTAGAGGTGAGGGGTGAGAGGTGAGGGGTTAGAGGTGAAGGGTGAGAGGTGAGAGGTGAGGGGTGAGAGGTGAGGGGTGAGAGGTGAGGGGTGAGAGATGAGGGGTGAGAGGTGAGGGGTGAGAGGTGAGAGGTGAGGGGTGAGAGGAGTGGGGTGAGAGGTGAGAGGTGAGGGGTGTGAGGTAAGGGGTGCGAGATGAGGAGTGAGAGGTAAGGGGTGAGAGGTGAGGGGTGAGAGGTGAGGGGTTAGAGGTGAAGGGTGAGAGGTGAGGGGTGAGGGGTGAGAGGTGAGGTGTGAGAGGTGAGTGGTGAGAGGTGAGGGGTGAGAGGAGAGGGGTGAGAGGTGAGGGGTGAGAGGTGAGAGATGAGAGGTGAGGGGTGAGATGTGAGGGGTAAGAGGTGAGGGGTGAGAGGTGAGGGGGGAGAGGAGAATGGTGAGGGGTGAGAGGTGAGAGGTGAGGGGTGAGAGGTGAGGGGTGAGAGATGAGGGGTGAGAGGTGAGGGGTGAGAGGTGAGAGGTGTGGGGTGAGAGGTGTGGGGTGAGAGGTGAGGGGTGAGAGGTGAGGGGTGCGGGGAGAGAGGTGAGAGGTGAGGGATGAGAGGCGAGCGGTGAGAGGTGAGAGGTGAGGTGTGAGGGGTGAGAGGGGAGAGGTGAGAGGTGAGAGGTGAGGGGTTAGAGGTGAGAAGTGAGGGGTGAGAGGTGAGGGGTAAGGGGTGAGAGGTGAGGGGTGAGAGGTGAGGGATAAGAGGTGAGGGGTGAGAGGTGAGGGGTGAAAGGTGAGGGGTGAGAAGTGAGGGGTGAGAGGTGAGGGGTGAGGGGTGAGAGGTGAAAGGTGAGAGGTGAGGGGTTAGAGGTGAGGGGTGAGAGGTGAGGGGTTAGAGGTGAAGGGTGAGAGGTGAGAGGTGAGGGGTGAGAGGTGAGGGGTGAGAGGTGAGGGGTGAGAGATGAGGGGTGAGAGGTGAGGGGTGAGGGGTGAGGGGTGAGCGGTGTGGGGTGAGAGGTGAGGGGTGAGAGGTGAGGGGTGTGAGGTGAGGGGTGCGAGATGAGTGAGAGGTAAGGGGTGAGAGGTGAGGGGTGAGAGGTGAGGGGTTAGAGGTGATGGGTGAGAGGTGAGGGGTGAGGGGTGAGGGGTGAGAGGTGAGGGGTGAGAGGTGAGTGGTGAGAGGTGAGGGGTGAGAGGAGAGGGGTGAGAGGTGAGGGGTGAGAGGTGAGAGATGAGAGGTGAGGGGTGAGATGTGAGGGGTTAGTGGTGAGGGGTGAGAGGTGAGGGGGGAGAGGAGAATGGTGAGGGGTGAGAGGTGAGGGGTGAGAGATGAGGGGTGAGAGGTGAGAGGTGAGGGGTGAGAGGAGTGGGGTGAGAGGTGAGGGGTGAGAGCTGTGGGGTGAGAGGTGGGGGGTGATAGGTGAGGGGTGAGAGGTGAGGGGTGAGAGGTGAAGGGTGAAAGGTGAGGGGTGAGAGGTGAGGGGTGAGAGGTGAGGGGTGAGAGGTGAGAGGTGAGGGGTGAGAGGAGAGGGGTGAGAGGTGAGGGGTGAGAGGTGAGAGATGAGAGGTGAGGGGTGAGATGTGAGGGGTAAGAGGTGAGGGGTGAGAGGTGAGGGGTGAGAGGTGATTGGTGAGGGGTGAGAGGTGAGGGGTGAGAGGTGAGGGGTGAGAGGTGAGAGGTGAGGGGTGAGAGGTGAGGGGTGAGAGGTGAGAGGTGAGGAGTGAGACGTGAGGGGTGAGAGGAGACGGGTGTGAGGTGAGCGGTGAGAGGTGAGGGGTGAGAGGTGAGGGGTGAGAGGTGAGGGGTGAGAGGTGAGGGGTGAGAGGTGAGGGGTGAGAGGCGAGAGGTGAGGGGGAGAGATTGGGGTGGGAGGTGAGGGGTGAGAGGTGACGGGTGATAGGTGAGGGGTGAGAGGTGAGGGGCGAGGGGTGAGGGGGAGAGGTGAGGGGTGAGAGGTGAGGGGTGAGAGGTGAGGGGTGAGAGGTGATGGGTGAGGGGTGAAAGGTATGGGGTGAAAGTTGTGGAGTGTGAGGTGAGGTGTAAGAGGAGTGGTGTGAGAGGTGAGGGGTGAGAGGTGAGGGTTGAGAGGTGAGGGGTGAGAGGTGTGGGGTGAGATGTGAGGGGTGAGGGGTGATAGGTGTGATGTGAGAGGTGTGGGGTGAGAGGTGTGGGGTGAGAGGTGAGGGGTGAGAGGTGTGGGGTGAGAGGTGTGGGATGAGAGGTGAGTGGTGAGAGGTGAGGGGTGAGAGCTGTGGGGTGAGAGGTGTGGGGTGAGATGTGAGAAGTGAGGGGTGGGAAGTGAGGGGTGAAAAGTGAAGGGTTAGAAGTGAGGGGCTAAAAGTGAGGGGTTAGAAGTGAGGGGTGAGAAGTGAGGGGTGAGAAGTGAGGGGTTAGAAGTGAGGGGTGAGAAGTGAGGGGTGAGAAGTGAGGGGTGAGGGGTGAGAGGTGTGGGGTGAGAGGCGAGAGGTGAGAGGTGAGGGGGAGAGATTGGGGTGGGAGGTGAGGGGTGAGAGGTGGGGGGTGATAGGTGAGGGGTGAGAGGTGAGGGGCGAGAGGTGAGGGGGAGAGGTGAGGGGTGAGGGGTGAGAGGTGAGGGGTGAGAGGTGATGGGTGAGGGGTGAAAGGTATGGGGTGAAAGTTGTGGAGTGTGAGGTGAGGTGTGAGAGGAGTGGTGTGAGAGGTGAGGGGTGAGAGGTGAGGGTTGAGAGGTGAGGGGTGAGAGGTGTGGGGTGAGATGTGAGGGGTGAGGGGTGATAGGTGTGATGTGAGAGGTTTGGGGTGAGAGGTGTGGGGTGAGAGGTGAGGGGTGAGAGGTGTGGGGTGAGAGCTGTGGGGTGAGAGGTGAGGGGTGAGATGTGAGAGGTGAGGGGTGAGAGGTGTGGGGTGAAAGGTGAGGGGTGAGAGGTGAGGGGTGAGAGGTGAGGGGTGAGAGGTGTGTAGTGAGAGGTGAGGCGTGAGAGGTGAGGGGTAGGAAGTGTGGGGTGAGGGGTGAGTGGTGAGGGGTGTGCTGTGAGAGGTAAGAGGGTGAGAGTTGATGGGTGAGAGTTGAGGGGTGGGAGGTGTGGGGTGAGAGGTGTTTGGTGAGAGTTGAGGTGTGAGAGTTGAGGGGTAAGAGTTGAAGGGTGAGAGTTGAGGGGTGAAAGTTGAGGGGTGAGAGGTGAGGGGTGATAGGTGTGGGGTGAGAGGTGATTGGTGAGAGTTGAGGGTGAGAGTTGAGGGGTCAGAGTTGATGGGTGAGAAGTGAGAGGTGAGAAATGAGAGATGAGGGGTGAGAGTTGAGGGGTGAGAGGTGAGGGGTGAGTGTTGAGGGGTATGAGTTGAGAGGTGAGGGGTGAGAGCTGTGGGGTGAGGGGTGAGAGCTGTGGGGCGAGAGGTGAGGGGTGAGATGTGAGGGGTGAGAGCTGTGAGGTGAGGGGTGAGAGGTGTGGGGTGAGGGGTGAGGGGTGAGAGGTGAGGGGTGAGAGGTGTGGGGTGAGAGGTGAGGGGTGAGAGGTGAGGGGTGAGAGCTGTGAGGTGAGGGGTGAGAGGTGTGTGGTGAGGGGTGAGGGGTGAGAGGTGAGGGGTGAGAGGTGTGGGGTGAGAGGCGAGGGGTGAGAGGTGTGTGGTGAGGGGTGAGGCGTGAGAGGTGAGGGGTTGGAAGTGTGGGGTGAGAGGTGAGGGGTGAGAGGTGTTTGGTGAGAGGTGTTTGGTGAGAGTTGAGGGATGAGAGCTGAGGGGAGAAAGTTGAGGGGTGAGGGGTGATAGGTGAGGGGTGATAGGTGAGGGGTGAGAGGTGAGAGATGAGAGGTGAGGGGTGAGAGATGAGGGGTGAGAGTTGAGCGGTGAGAGTTGAGGGGTGAGAGTTGAGGGGTGAAAGGTGTTTGGTGAGAGGTGTTTGGTGAGAGTTGAGGGGTGAGAGCTGAGGGGTGAAAGTTGAGGGGTGAGGGGTGATAGGTGAGGGGTGATAGGTGAGGGGTGAGAGGTGAGAGATGAGAGGTGAGGGGTGAGAGATGAGGGGTGAGAGTTGAGCGGTGAGAGTTGAGGGGTGAGAGTTGAGGGGTGAGAGGTGAGGGGTGAGAGTTGAGGGGTATGAGTTGAGGGGTGAGAGGTGAGGGGTGAGAGTTGAGGGGTGAGAGTTGAGGGGTGAGAGTTGTTGGGTGAGAGTTGAGGGGTGAGAGCTGAGGGGTGAGGGGTGAGAGCTGAGGGGTGAGAGGTGAGGTGTGAGTGGTGAGAGGTGAGAGGTGAAAAGTGAGAGGTGAAGGGTGAGAGGTGAGAGGTGATGGGTGATAGGTGATGGGTGAGAGGTGAGAGGTGATGGGTGAGAGGTGAAGGTTGAGAGGTGAGGGGTGAGAGGTGGGATGTGAGGGATAGGAGATGAGAGGTGAGAAGTGAGGGATTAGAGGTGAGGGGCGAGGGGTGAGAGGTGAGGGATGAGAGGTGAGACATGAGTGAGAGGTGAGGGATGAGAGGTGAGACATGAGTGAGAGGTGAGGGGTGAGAGGTGAGACATGAGTGAGAGGTGAGGGGTGAGAGGTGAGACATAAATGAGAGGTTAAAGTATGGCTGGTAGTAAGGTATATCACCGATTTTTTCCGATTTTCGTACCTGTGAAAAATACCGTTCGGTAATTTCGTTCACCATCCTTATCTTTTTTTTTTCATATCATACCGTACCCGGAAAAAAACAATATTCGTACTTCTTTTAAGAAATATATTTTGAGATGCGAGTTAACTAAGTAACTATTGCCGCCTTTGGCTTTTGTTGACTGAACAATAAGAGAATTTTAATTACAGAGAATTAATTGCATCAGTTGTATGATTGTCTCTACTCTATCAGTGAAGTTTCCTAACACACACACACACACACACACAAGGAGTGAAAGGGAAGGACAGCTGGGTGCAGATGGAGAGGGTGATAGGTTGAATGCTGAGGCACAACCATGCTATCAAGAGCCACTGGAAAAATCAAGGGAGAAAATGACCACATGCAGGCAGGAACCAGAGTCTCAGAGGGTGAGGCAATGGGAGGAGGAAAGGGCAAAATCAGTGTTTATCCATGGGCTTCAGGAGAGAGAGGAAAGGACACACACTGAAAGGCGGCAGGAAGAAAGGAGATTGAGAAAATCATCACGGAAATAGGTGAAGAGATGGACGAGATTGTAAATTTTCAGAGAATAGGGGGGTACTCGAAGGGGAGAAACCGACCGATCAAGCTGATTCTCAGGACGGAAACAGTGCGGAACAGGATCCTCCAAGAGAAACCGTGTTGAAATACTCGGAAGAATACAAGAGGGTGTTCCTAGACAGAGACAGAACACAAACAGAACGACAGCAGCTAAAGGAGAGGAAAAAAAGCGAAAGGAGCTAGAAAATGAGGCAAGGATGGAACCAGCAGAGGTCAGTCAGAGCAGAACAGAGCAGCAAGGGCAAGCACACACACAACTATTCTCAGAACCTCACAACCTATCACACCATCCCAGCACACACTACAATCCATACCCACAGCTTCCACCCAACACCGAGCTATATAATCCCACAGTATGCTACCAGGTCTCCCACCCTCACAGGCCCCCCAAACCTCAGTGTTGGAAAGGAAACTGAAGGTATGGTACACAAACGCTGATGGAATAACAAATAAGTGGGAGGAGTGGCACGAAAGAGTCAAAGAGGCATCACTGGACACCATAGCTCTCACAGAAACCAAGCTTACAGGTATGATAACAGATGCCATCTTTCCAACGGGATACCAGATCCTGAGGAAAGACAGAGGGAACAGCAAGGGGTGGAGGAGTGGCATTGCTGATAAAAAAATCGCTGGAATTTTGATGAGCTGGAGAGAGGAGACAGCGGAGAAGAAAGTGATTACATAGCGGGAACGTTTCACTCTGAAGGTCCCAAGATGGTAATAGCAGTGATGTATAACCCACCGCAGAACAGCAGGAGGCCAAGACAAGAGTATGACCAGAGCAATAGAGCAATGGTTGACACACTGGCTGCAGTGGCCAGAAGAGCTCATGCATGCAGGGCAAAGCTACTGATCATGGGTGACTTTAACCACAAGGAGATCGATTGGGAGAACTTGGAGCCGCATGGGGGCCAAGATACATGGAGGGCTAAGATGATGGAGGTGGTACTGGAAAACTTCATGTACCAACACGTAAGGGACACTACAAGAGAGAGAGGTGAGGATGAACCAGCAAGGCTGGACTTAGCATTCACCTTGAGTAGTGCAGATATCGAGGACATCACATATGAAAGACCCCTTGGGACCAGCGATCATGCGGTTTTAAGCTTCGAATACACAGTAGAGCTACAAGTGGAGGGAGAAGCAGGAAGGCCAGGACGAATGAAGCCAAACTACAAGAAAGGGGACTACACGGGAATGAGGAACTTCCTGAACGGGGTTCAGTGGGACAGAGAACTGGCAGGGAAGCCAGTTAATGAGATGATGGAATATGTAGCAACAATATGCAAGGAGGCTGAGGAGAGGTTTGTACCCAAGGGTAACAGGAATAATGAAAAAGCCAGGATGAGCCCATGTTTCACCCAAAGGTGCAGGGAGGCAAAAACCAAGTGTGCTAGGGAATGGAAGAAATATAGAAGGCAAAGGACCCAGGAGAATAAGGAGAGCAGTCGTAGAGCCAGAAACGAATATGCACAGGTAAGAAGGGAGGCCCAAAGACAGTACGAAAACGACATAGCAGCGAAAGCCAAATCTGACCTAAAACTGTTATACAGCCACATCAGGAGGAAAACAACAGTCAAGGACCAGGTAATCAGGCTAAGGAAGGAAGGAAGGAGGAGAGACAACAAGAAATGACCGTGAAGTATGTGAGGAACTCAACAAGAGATTCAAAGAAGTGTTCACAGAGGAGACAGAAGGGGCTCCAGAAAGACGGAGAGGTGGGGCTCACCACCATGTGCTGGACACAGTGCACACAACCGAGGAAGAAGTGAAGAGGCTTCTGAGTGAGCTAGATACCTCAAAGGCAATGGGGCCAGATAACATCTCCCCATGGGTAATGAGAGAGGGGGCAGAGGCGCTATGTGTACCCCTAACAACAATATTCAATACATCTATCGAAACAGGGAGATTGCCTGAGGCATGGAAGACAGCAAATGTAGTCCCAATCTTTAAAAAAGGAGACAGACATGAAGCACTAAACTACAGACCAGTGTCACTTACATGTATAGTATGCAAAATCATGGAGAAGATTATCAGGAGAAGAGTGGTGGAACACCTAGAAAGGAATGATCTAATCAACAGCAGCCAACATGGTTTCAGGGACGGGAAATCCCGTGTCACAAACCTACTGGAGTTCTATGACAAGGTGACAGCAGTAAGACAAGAGAGAGAGAGGTGGGTGGATTGCATCTTCTTGGACTGCAAGAAGGCGTTTGACACAGTTCCACACAAGAGATTGGTGCAAAAACTGGAGGACCAAGCAGGGATAACAGGGAAGGCACTACAATGGATCAGGGAATACTTGTCAGGAAAACAGCAGCGAGTCATGGTACGTGGCGAGTGGGCACCTGTGACCAGCGGGGTCTCACAGGGGTCTGTCCTAGGACTAGTGCTGTTTCTGGTATTTGTGAACGACATGACGGAAGGAATAGACTCTGAGGTGTCTCTGTTTGCAGATGACGTGAAGATGATGAGAAGAATTCACTCGATCGAAGACCAGGGAGAACTACAAAGGGATCTGGACAGGCTGCAGACCTGGTCCAGCAATTGGTTCCTGGAGTTCAATCCCACCAAGTGCAAAGTCTTGACGATTGGGGAAGGGCAAAGAAGACCGCAGACGGAGTACAGCCTAGGGGGCCAGAGACTACAAACCTCACTCAAGGAAAAAGATCTTGGGGTGAGTATAACACCAGGTACATCTCCTGAAGAGCACATCAACCAAATAACGGCTGCAGCATATGGGCGCCTTTCAAACCTCAGAACAGCATTCCGACATCTTAATAAGGAGTCGTTCAGGACCCTGTACACCGTGTACGTTAGGCCCATATTGGAGTATGCGGCACCAGTTTGGAACCCACACCTAGCCAAGCACGTAAAGAAACTAGAGAAAGTGCAAAGGTTTTCAACAAGACTAGTCCCAGAGCAAAGAGGTATGTCCTACGAGGAGAGGTTAAGGGAAATCAACCTGAAGACACTGGAGGACAGGAGAGATAGGGGGGACATGATAACGACATGCAAAATACTGAGAGGAATTGACAAGGTGGACAAAGACAGGATGTTCCAGAGATTGGACACAGTAACAAGGGGACACAGTTGGAAGTTGAAGACACAGATGAATCACAGGGATGTTAGGAAGTATTTCTTCAGCCACAGAGTAGTCAGTAAGTGGAATAGTTTGGGAAGCGATGTAGTGGAGGCAGGATCCATACATAGCTTTAAGCAGAGGTATGATAAAGCTCATGGTTCAGGGAGAGTGACCTAGTAGCGACCTGTGAAGAGGCGGGGCCAGGAGCTCGGACTCGACCCCTGCAACCTCAACTAGGTGAGTACAACTAGGTGAGTACACACACACACACACACACACACACAGAGCTAAGGGGAATGTCTTACGAAGAGAGGTTAAGGGAAATCGGCCTGACGACACTGGAGGATTTGAAGGTTAGGGGAGAAATGATAACAACATACAAAATACTGCGTGGAATAGACAAGGTGGACGGACACAGGATGTTCCAGAGAGGGGACACAGAAACATGAGTCAAAGGGATGTTAGGAAGTATTTCTTCAGTCACAGAGTAGTCAGGAAGTGGAATAGCCTAGCAAGTGAGGTAGTGGAGGCAGGAACCATACATTGCGTTAAGATGAGGTATGATAAAGCTCATGGAGCAGGGAGAGAAAGGACCTAGTAGCACTCAGTGAAGAAGCGGGGCCAGGAGCTGAGTCTCGACCTCTGCAACCACAATTAGGTGAGTACACACACACACACACACACACACTGGAGTATGCAGCACCAGTGTGGAACCTTATCAAGTATGTTAAAAAATTAGAGAAAGTGCAAAGATTTGCAATAAGACTAGTTCCGGAGCTAAGGGAAATGTCCTACGAGGAAAGGTTAAGGAAAATCGACCTGACGACACTGAAGGACAGGAGAGATATGGGGGACATGATAACGACAGATACAATTCT
Organism: Cherax quadricarinatus; assembly: GCF_038502225.1. Classification (NCBI taxonomy): domain Eukaryota; kingdom Metazoa; phylum Arthropoda; class Malacostraca; order Decapoda; family Parastacidae; genus Cherax; species Cherax quadricarinatus. The sequence goes on from NC_091296.1 coordinate 45,099,581, forward strand.
GACAGGAATTGACAAGGTGGACAGTCAGGATGTTCCAAAGAGGGGACACAGCGACAAGGGGTCACAGTTGAATGTTGAAGACTCAGATGAGCTACAGGATGTTAGGAAATATTTCTTTCATCATAGAGTTGTCAGGAAGTGGAATAGTCTGGAGAGTGATGTAGTAGAGGCAGCATCCATACACAGCTTAAAGAAGAGGTATGACAAAGCTCAGGCAGCAGGGGGAGATAGTGAGACCAGTGAAGAGAAGGGGCCAGTAGCTTTGAATCGATCCCTGCAACCACAATTAGGTGAGAACACACACAAACACACTCATGCGCGCATACACACATGCGCGCACACACAAACACACACAATCACACACACACACACACACACACACACACACACACACACACACAAGGATGGAAGTGGTACTGGATAACCTAATGCATCAACATGTTAGGGACACTACCAGAGAGAGAGGAGAGGATGATCTAACAAGACTGGACCTCGTATTCATCTTGAGTAGTTCAGACATCGAAGAGAAAACATCCGAAACGCCACTCGGAGCTAGTGATCACGTGGTTCTGAGTTTCGAATGAATAGTAGAGTTACAAGCGGAGAGGGAAGCAGGAGTACGATGGGAGAAGCCAAATTGGGGACTGCACAGGCATGAGGAACTTCCTGCAAGACGTTTAGTGGGAAAGAGAATTGGCAGGAAAATGAGTAAATGAAATAATGGACTACCTGACAACAAAATGCAAGGAGGCAGAGGGGAGGTTTGTTCCCAATGGCAACAGATATAATGGGAATACCAGAACGAGCGCTTGGTTCACCCAGATGTGTAGAGGGAATGGAAAAAAGTAAAGAAGACAAAGGACCCAGGAAGATAAAGAGAATACAGAGATTAGACGAAGAGCCAGAAACGAATATGCACAGATAAGGGGGGAGGCCCGCGGCAATATGAAACGACATAACATCGAAAGCCAACTCTAACCCGAAGCTGTTGTATAGCCATATCAAGAGGAAAACAAGAGTCAAGGAGCAGGTAATTAGGCTGAGGAAGGAAGGTGGGGGAGTTCACATAAAACGACCGAGAAGTACGTGAGGAGCTCAACATGAGATTTAAAGAAGTATTTACACTGGAGACAGGAAGGACTGGAAAGCCGGAATAGTGGGGCACACTAACAACGGATACACCAACAAGTGCTGGATGAAGTACACACAACCGAAGAGGAAGTGAAGACGCTGATAAGTGAACTTGATGCGTCGAAAACGGTTGGACATCTCTCTGTGGGTCCTTAGAGAGGGAGCAGAGACGCTGTCTGTGTGCCACTAAAAACAGTCTTCAACACATCCATTGAAACTGGCAACTACCTGAGGTTTGGAAGACGGCAAATGTAGTCCCACTGACGTGTATAAATTCAAAGTCATGGAAAAGATTATTAGGAGGAGAGTGGTGGAGCACCTAGAAAGGAAGAAGCTTATACACAACAACCAACAGAGTTTCAGTGAAGGGAAATCCTGTGTCACAAACCTATTGGAGTTTTATAAAGAGGTAACGGAAGTAAGACAAGAGAGAAAAGGGTGGGAAGATTGCATTTTCTTAGACAAGAAGGCTGTTGACACAGTTCCACACAAGAGATTAGTGCAAAAGCTAGAGGATCAGGCATGCATAACAGGAAATGCACTGCAATGGATCAGAGAATTCCTAACAGGGAGGCAACAACGATTCATGATAGGTGACGAGGTGTCAGAGTGGGCGCCTGTGGCGAACGAGGTTCCACACAGGTCAGTCCTAGGACTGGTGCTGTTTCTGGTATATGTGAATGATATGCCGGAAGGTATTGACTCAGAAGTGTCCCTGTTTGCAAATGATGGGAAGTTAATGAGGAGAATTAAATCAGATGAGGAGCAGACGGGAGTACATAGGGACCTGGACAGGCTACAATTCTGGCCCAGCAACGGGCTCATGGAATTTAACCACACCAAATACAAAGTTATGGAGATCGGGGAAGGGCAAAGAAGACCGCAGACAGAGTACATGCTAGGGGGACCAAAGACTGCAAACTCCACTCAAAGAAATGGATATTGGGGTGAGTATAATGCCAAGCACATCTCCTGAGTTGCACATCATCCAGCAACTGCTGCAACATATGGGTGCCTGACCAACCTAAGAATTGCGTTTCAACACCTTCGTAAGGAATCGTTCAAGACTCTGTACACCGTATACGTCAGGCCTATATTGAAGTATGCACCACCAGTTTGGAACTCACACCTGGTCAAGCACGTCAAAAGGCTTGGCCTTTTGACCAGTAAAAATAAGTGTTTCAAACCAAAAGAACAAGAAAATATGCAAATTAGAATAAAAGCACTTTATTTGCATATCAAAATGATGTTCAGTCATTCAATAAAGCACTGGAAACACACTCAGTATCTTACCGCCATTCTGGAGTTGTGAAAGTGTGTGAAATATGACAACTTTGATGTCGAAAAACCATTTCAGGCAAGAAGTATCATCATAATGTTTACATTCAAACCTCTCAGCCAATGGGAAACGATACCTGCACTGCTCAGGCTCTACCCAGATGATTTGTGACTGGCCAACATGAGACAACATCTCTCTCAGACGAAGGACAAAGCATTCATGAGTCCTTAAACAATATGCATTTAAGAATCAGATGTGATTCTCTGCCTGGTAAAGGGTGTTTTTAAGGGAACAAATCAATGCACCAAAAACTAAACCTTGTGATCTCCGATAGCAGTGTGTTTGCAGTCTCCCAGAGAACCGAATTAATTACGTTTTAATAAAGATGGAATCTTATTCAATTGTAGCCCCCAGTAGAGATAGACGAGAATGACATAATTATTTCGTCAGCGTCTGATTCTTGCTCGATGAGTGGTTCCACAGTGGGGACAGTCAGCATCTCTGGAGGCAACTGTATCTTCACTGGTGATTAATCTGATTGTCCCCACTGTTGTTGCCCTCTTAATTTTTTTTACTCAACTGGACTATAATTTTTCTCACTGTCACTTGAACTGTTCAGGAGTTTGTCTCTACTGTTTTTGTGTTGATGGGGAAGGCGAATGAAGTTCTTATCTCTAGGAAAACATCTTAATAATTTAATGACGGTCGAGGCTAGCGACTTGCTACTTCTTTCTACCGCTACTAAGCAGATACTGCCAAACAACAAGAAGTTGTGCCATTCCTTCTGGCTGGAGTATTAGGATAGTGAAATCTTGGTATTCTTTTTATCAAAGGAGGTCCATGAGTTTTCCAGCTTCGTGTGTATGAAAAGTTGTACAAGAATGGTATACAATACCGACAAGATGCAAATTAAGACACATGTGCAACATCTGGGTATCTTTATTGTAGACGTTTCGGATAGCGAAACGTCTACAATAAAATCCATCCGGACTTTATCAATGCAAATTCTAGGACTTAATTTGAAGACAGTAGAACTATATACAAAAGATGAGGTAATCAGTCCCTCAGCCTTGGAGCTAGTGTGAAGAGCACCGTAGTCGTGAAGATTCTCAGAATCTTCACGACTACGGTGCTCTTTAACTGCCGACTCCAGTATGTACTGTAAGCCACTTCTTCCTTCCTGTGCTGAAGATTCCTCAAGAGTATGGTACTGAACACCTGCTGCTAGGCAGGTGTTCAGCCTTTTTAGTCTTTTAATTTTATTTCTGTTTTGTACTGATAAAGCCACTGTTTGGAGAAAGGTCTACATAATTATAATATCCAGTGGTTGTCCATGTATCTAATTCTTTAGCTTGTCGGAATTAAATACAATTTATGTCATAATACTATTGATATTGCTTATAAAATTTTACTTACCCACATATATATATATATATATATATAGATATATATATATATATATATATATATATATATATATATATATATATATATATATAATATATATATATATATGTGTGTGTGTGTGTATGTATGTAGGTACGTGGGGTGAAACGTAGTCAATAAAGGATCGCATTATACCGCATTTGTGTCTATTTTTCCACGATTGGTTTTCCCCTCAATCCGGATGCTGTCCGCATCTTGAGCAATTTACGTATATACCAAGTATATATATATACCAAGTATATACCAAGTGTATCAAAAAAAATATATAAAGATGAAGTATAAATCGATTTTTTATGGATCACAATGTACAGCGATTGTATCTTTTTTTTCATGGTGTTAAGTATTTTATAACATTTACCCCCCACGGCAAGTGGATTTTGATCTTTGTAATGAGCTAATTTGGGTGTTCTTCTATGCAATATTTCTTGAAGGCATTTTGTTAGTTGAAAGCTCGTACAGGAATTTCACTAATTAGAAATTCATGTTCAAATTAAATTACTTAGATGGTCTTTGATGGTCTGTTGGAAATTTGTCAGAAGGTAAAACTCGAACTTTGTTTGTTACAAATTCACGTATGAAATTTCCTTGTCAGAAGCCTATTTTTAATTTTAAGTTGAAGCCTAAGTATTAAGTTCCTGCAGCATATGGTTAAGTTTATTGAGAGACGTTTCGCTCACCTGGGAGCTTCGTCAGTTTAATACCGATATTTGAAAAAGGAACCTTTTAAAGTGGAGCATGTGGAAGAAGTGGAGTAATGCAGCAGTAGTGTCATATGTGGGCGGAGCCTGGTAGTCCAAGTAGGTAAGACTCATTCCACGGGCCACAGATTTACCACTGACCAGTTTGGCGTGCACGAGAATGAGATACTTTTGTTCCTTCTGCTAAAAGGTTCCACACTTGTAGGAGCGATCAAAGTAGGTGTTCCTTGATAGGTCATGGTCCCTGACAAGGCCATTTATCTCCAGTAGAGAGATTAAGTGAGGTGATTGTTATCAGTTTCTTCACTACTATCACGTTCAGCGTCATAAGCAACAACTGGATCAGGTACAAGAGTGTCCTCACTATGTGATACTGATTTTAATTCTAACTCACAATCTGGATATGTTATCTTGTTCTTATTTTTCTTCTAGAAAACAACCAATATTTTTATGTTCGTACGAACACCTTGATCCTTAAAACGGGCATTAAAATAAACTTTTTTGTTCACTACTTATACTGACAATAAACAACCTCTAGCAACAGGTGATTTGAGGAGAAAGTGGGAAGTGGAGAGAAAGTGGGAAGTGGAGAGAAAGTGGGAAGTGGAGAGAAAGTGGGAAGTGGAGAGAAAGTGGGAAGTGGAGAGAAAGTGGGAAGTGGAGAGAAAGTGGGGAGTGGAGAGAAAGTGAGAAGTGGAGAGAAAGGATCATTCACTACCACAACCACACGTATCAAAAACCAGTATTGTAAAATTATGATAACTGTTGAATCTCAACATTTAAAGCAGGCAAATAACTGAACACTGATGTAGGCCTATGGGATATTATAGGTTAAGGGAGGTGAGGGAAGGAGGGAGGCAAAGTGTACTGGGGAGGGGGGGGAAGCAGTGGTCTGGTTTAGATATAATTATGTGGTAATGAATCTTTATTGAATAAGTATGTGTGTGTGTGTGTGTGTGTGTGTGTGTGTGTGTGTGTGTGTGTGTGTGTGTGTGTGTGTGTGTGTGTGTGTGTGTGTGTGTGTATGTGTGTGTGTCTGTGTGTGTCCAAGTAAATATGTGTGTCTATGCTCTTTTAATTAGTTTTGCAAAAAATGGATACATCAGGAATGTGCTGGTGTAGTTACACAGTGGTAGTTAAAGCTGATTGTGATTCCCAGTAATTTTCCATCACTCACACTGGGACTCATACACAGTGTTGAAATCTGTCATTAGGATCATGTCAGTGTGTATGTGGGAGAAAAGCGGGGTATAAGTGACCAACAGAGTGATCAAACTGCTAGTTCCGTGGTGTTCAGATGAACTGGCCATTGAAAATTTTGTATCATAAGAACATAAGAACATAAGAACGAAGGAACACTGCAGCAGGCCTACTGGCCCATGCGAGGCAGGTCCAAGTCTCCTATCGGCTTAAGCCAATGCACCCAACCTAGTCAGGTCAGGTCACATTGACTTAAGGGAGGAACACGGCAACCGACCTGGTAGCACAAGCTATCAGGTCCAACTCACACCCACCCATATCCAATCACGTATTTATCCAACCTATTTTTAAAGCTACACAACGTTCTGGCCTCTATAACTGTACTTGGGAGTTTGTTCCACTCATCCACAACTCTATTACCAAACCAGTACTTTCCTATATCCTTCCTGAATCTGAATTTTTCCAACTTAAAACCATTGCTGCGAGTCCTGTCTAGGCTAGATATTTTCAGCACACTATTTACATCCCCTTTATTTATTCCTGTCTTCCATTTATACACCTCAATCATATCCCCCCTAATTCTACGTCTTTCTAGAGAGTGCAGATTCAGGGTCCTTAGTCTATCCTCATATGGAAGGTTTCTGATACATGGGATCAACTTTATCATCCTCATTTGTACATTTTCCAGAGCATTTATATCCATTCTGTAATACGGTGACCAAAACTGTGCAGCATAATCTAAATGAGGCCTAACCAAGGATGTATAGAGTTGAAGAACAACCTGAGGACTCCTATTATTTATGCTTCTTGTTATGAAGCCAAGGATTCTGTTAGCTTTATTGTGAACACTTATGCACTGTTGTCTTGGTTTCAGATTACTGCTAACCAGAACTCCTAAATCTTTTTCGCAATCCGTAATATTAAGATCTACATTATTTAGTTTATATGTGGCATGGTTATTGTCCTGTCCAACATTTAGAACTTTGCATTTGTCTATATTAAACTGCATCTGCCACTTCTCGGACCACTGCATCAACCTATTCTAATCTTCCTGGAGTGCTCTAATGTCCTCGTCAGAATGAATTCGACGGCCTATTTTGGTGTCATCGGCAAACTTGCTGATGTCGCTCTTTATGCCCTCATCTATGTCGTTTATGTAGATTGTGAATAGCAGGGGGCCCAACACTGTCCCCTGTGGAACACCACTCGTGACGCTTCCCCACTCTGATTTCTCCCCCTTTATGCAAACTCTCTGCTGCCTATTTGTCAACCATGCCTCTATCCAGAAAAAATTTCTCCTCCTATTCCATGCGCCTTAATTTTCCTCAATAGTCTCTGATGTGGGACCCTGTCAAAAGCCTTACTGAAGTCCATATACACAATATCATATTCATTACCATGATCTACCTCCTCAAATACCTTAGTGAAAAAACTTAGTAAATTCGTAAGGCAGAAACACCCCTTTGTAAAACCATGCTGAGATTCGTTGATTAATTTATGCTTTTCAAGGTGGCTACGAACTGCCTCGGCAATTATTGATTCCATAAATTTTCCCACTATGGAGGTTAGGCTTATTGGTCTATAGTTCGAAGCTAAGGACCTGTCACCTGCTTTGAAAATAGGTATCACATTTGCCATTTTCCACTTATCTGGCACCATGCCAGTTTGTAGTGATATGTTGAAAAGATTAGCCAAAGGTTTGCTAAGCTCCTCTTTACATTCCTTTAGAACCCTTGCATACAGTTCATCAGGGCCTGGGGATTTGTTAGGTTTTAATTTATCTATTTGCCTAAGGACCATGTCACTTGTGACCCTAATCGTGCGCAGTTTATTATCGTCCTGTTCTACATAATTTATCATTTCTGGAATATCGCTGGTATCCTCCTGTGTAAAAACTGAGTGAAAGTATGTGTTAAAAATTCTACACATTTCCTTATCACTGTCAGTGAGCTGACCCGAGGAACTTTTGAGTGGGCCTATCTTGTCCCTAATCTTACTTCTGTATACCTGAAAGAATCCATTTGGGTTAGTCTTCGATTCTCTTGCAACTTTAACCTCATAATCTCTTTTTGCTTTTCTAATTCCCTTTTTTATTTCTCTCTTTAACTGAATATATCGATTTCTTAATTGCCCCTCTCCTCTTTTGACTTGCCTATATATGCCTCTCTTTTGACCAATCAGATATTTTAATCTATTGTTCATCCATTTAGGATCATTTTTGTTTGATCTGATTTCCCTATTTGGAACATAATTTGACTGAGCAGCTAGAACTATGCCCTGGAAAGCGTCATATCGGCAACCATCACCACCTACCTGACCCTTAGTCAGGTCATTCCAGTTCAGCCCACCTAAGTAATTTTTCCGGCCAAGCGAAAGTCAGGGACAGAGACTTGATTGCCATTATTAGGGGAATTCCATGATATGTTAAAACTGAGTGATTTGTGATCAGTTTCCCCAAGCTCATCATTAACCTCAAGATTATTAATTAGTGTTTCCCTACTGGCAAGAACCAAGTCAAGGAGGTTATTTCCCCTAGTTGGCTCTGTCACAAACTGTTTTAAAAAAACAATCCTGGATCGTATCAAGAAAGTCACCTGACTCTAAATTTCCTGTCAAATTGCTCCAGTCAATCTGTCTACAGTTGAAATCTCCCATTAGCACAACATTTTCGCATGTAGATGCCTTACGAATTTCGCCCCATAGAAGTTTACTGCACTCCCTATCAAGATCTGGGGCCCTGTAAATTACACCCAAAATTAGTTTTTCTCGGCCCTCGAGAAGCTGTAACCAAACAGATTCAGTGTCTGACGCTTCTAATTTTATATCTTGTCTAATACAACAATTTAAATTGTCTGTGACATACATTGCTACTCCACCACCCTTCCTATTGACCCTGTCAGTGTGGAATAATTTATAGCCTTGTATGTGACATTCATAGGGCATCTCTCTATCTTTCAGATTGAGCCAGGTCTCTGTTATAGCAATAATATCTATGTTTCCTGCACTTGCAATTAATCTTAGCTCATCTATCTTATTTCTTACACTCCTGCTATTAGTATAGTAAACCTTAAGGGAGCTAGTCCCTTGCTGCCCTCTGCTGTCCCCCTTTGTTTGCTGACCTGATCTATTGTCTTTATTTAAAACTTCATGCTGAATGCCTTTTATACATTTACTGTTTCCATCCCTAGTGTTGCAACCTGCTTGTTTCCGACACACACCCGTACCTCTATCTTCTATCAGTTTAAAATCATAGGCATTTCACCAATGGCCTTCTCAATTGAGTTTGCAAGTGCTACCACCCCAGCCCCAGAGAGATGTACCCCATCCCTTGCATACATATCATGTTTGCCATAAAAGTTGTTCCAGTTGTCAATGAATGGGATTGCAAGTTCCTTGCAGTATCTGTCTAGCCAGCAATTTACACCAATTGCCCTAGACAACCATTCATTTCCTACTCCCCTTCTAGGCAATATGCTACATTTGATTGGGACCCCTCCCTTAGACTTAATGAAATCTATAGCTGACCTGTACTTATCTAGCAGCTCTTCTCTCCTACCCTTCTCAATATCATTTCCACCAGTACTGAGACAGATAATGGGCTTGTTCCCATTACCTGACATGATATTATCCAGCCTGTTAACTATGTCCTCAACACCAGCTCCAGGGAAGCACACTCTATCTCTCATCTTCTTATTCCTATTACAAAAAGCACGGTCAATATATCTTACCTGAGAGTCACCAACCACAAGAATGCGCTTACCTCTGTTAGCAGGGGCAGTAGTATCCTAACCTTCAATGGCCACTGAAGTACATTCATCCTGAAGAATAGAGAAGCGATTTCCTACCTTCAGATCTTCACTCTTAACTTTCCTTATTCTGATTCTCCTCCCATTACTGGTTACCACTCGCCACTTGTAGCAGGTGCTGGACTGCACCTCACTGCTGGTAGCCGTTGCTACCTCCCCACCTACAGCCTCCTCACAGCGAGAGACAGACTGCACCTCACTGCTAGAAGCCTCATTCCCCACAACTCCAGCCACCTCACACTCTCTCTCAGCCTCCTAATCTCCTCCTGGAGACGCAAGACCTCCTCCTTCAACTCTCCAACCTCAATTTTTAAAACACTGCAGAAGCAAGCCATGCTTTGTAACCCTCCACGCTAATCACCAAAGCAGCTCAGGGTCTGTGACCTCACGTGACTGATGTTTTATAATTTCAAGAAAAGATAAAACCATTAGTGAGACATAATAAAACCTTGGATAAAATAATAAAATGAACATACACGTGATATTCATAATATTCCATATCAGAGGGAGAAGGATTTATTGGTAATAGAAGTGAGGATGGAACCATGGATCACGCATGTTGTAACTCAGTGTTGCTAAATATTTATTCAAAAGAAGTCGAATGCTTCCTTCCCTCTCCTATCACTTCCTCTCTACGTCCCCCCCACCCTCCCTCCCTCTCTACGTCCCCCCACCCTCCCTCCCTCTCTACGTCCCCCCACCCTCCCTCCTAATACTAGAAAATGCTGGACGTCTACTGTGCGTATTTTCTACACTACTTATAATTCTTCAGATTGATGTTCGAGGTCATCTCAAGGGAGGGTACTTGATGCTGGTGAGGGGCTCTTGATCTAGGGAATGGATCTGTGCTCCGGTTCCCTGAATTGAGTCTAAATACCTTCCATCTCCCCCCACTTGCTTTAGCGCTCCCCCATGATAATACTAATAATAATAATAATAATAATAACAATAATAACAATAATAATAATAATAATAATAATAATAATAATAATAATAATAATAATGTTCTAGGTGGTGTTGGGAGTGGTCACTTCCCTCACAATACCAACACCTGAAACCAGCGGTATACACAGTCTGGTGTTTGTCAGAGTATATGCTCAACACAGAAAGTTTATTATAATGATAGTTTAAGGGATGAAGATGTTTCTAATATTCCATAAGAACTTAAGAAAGGATGAACACTGCAGGAGGCCTACAGACACATACTTGACAGGTCTTATGCAAATTTAAGAACTCTTACCGAGATATCTGTCTAACCCATTTTAAAACTATCAATGATAATAGCATCATTAATCCTAATAACCTATTTTATATAAAGGTTAACGTAGGTTCTTGTAATGTACTGGTGAAGTGGCATTTTAAACTACTAATTACGCAGGTGATAGACCATTACCCACATTGAAAGTGAAAACTCGTCTGACAACCTGCCATTCAATAGTCAGCCATGTCGGATTAAATGTCAAATATCATTGTTAGAGGGGTTTGACATGGATGGCTGCTTGGCGTGTGTCAGTGAGCCTTCCTATGTGTTCCTCCATGCTTTTGTTCTTATGTAAGTAGATGCAATCAAAGATGCTTCCCTAACCTGTAGCTTCAGTCTTCTGGTGCCTCTCATCTGCTTTACCATACAATATACTAGATATATTTAGTCTCATAACTTACATGTCTCATATAACGCATTTTTTGTTAAGAATATAACAGCCAACCATTATGAGTTTTCAGAGACAACATCAAAATTGTTGAGAGAGAGAGAGAGGGAGAGAGAGAGAGAGAGAGAGAGAGAGAGAGAGAGAGAGAGAGAGAGAGAGAGAGAGAGAGAGAGAAAGGTCAAAGTAAAACAATACGAATATCACGCATTCGTACATCATTACTGTCTTCACATTCCTCGTAAGAGGGAATGATCATTATAAAAATTATTTTCCCAGCTAAAACAACTCATCTACCAATCATCGCCTTTGTTACAATACTACTTGTGCAGACATACGTACTCATTAATAACCAAATATTCTTTACTACTTCCGAGTGAATACCACATGTCTTCATCGGCCCTAATTCGCCTCAACTTCCATGTGGCCAACTGTGCGTTTTCCATCCAACCACTGTGTCAGTCCAGAGGTGCGAAGAGTACACCATGTGTGTGTGGTTCAACTTCCCCTTCTTTCTTGCAACCAGATTAGTGCTTGTAAGCAATCTTGCCACGATTTATGTTTTTTTTTTCGTCGATTATGTGGGGCATGCTTGTCACATACATAGGAAAAGATATCCGTACCTCGTCTATTCATATGTGAGGGAAAATCCCTTAAAAAGTGGGGGTTATGGTTGTTCAGACACCCAGGAATTATTAGCGTGTTACTGTCCGCACTACCATCTAGCGGGCTGAGGATAAACTTAGTTCCTCGGGTCTGATTTGCTTTAATTTCTGCTCCTGGTAGTATTAACCTTACCTGGTGTAGGTTGAAGTTTGGAATATCACTTCCCCTCCACTCTTCTCCAGAAGTATTTTTGTTCATGTTTACTGATTTACCTGGTAACCAGTAATGACGTGGAAGTAGAATGCCACCCTTTGTCTTTGTTCAATGATCAACTTATTTAACTCTAATGTAACTAGAGTTGTTTTGTTTATTATCAGCTCTGCTGTTGGCCTGGTCAACAAGGGTAGACTCTAGTAAATTGGAGGAAGATCCTTGTCTACAGGACCTAGTGGAACATTGATTCCTCTCCTCTGAAATCTGAATTGTGGTACTACGACCAAGTTGTAACAGGAATTCCAGAAAATCGGAGGACCACCGCCACCCAGGATAACCAACACCATTTCATCTAAAACAACATCCTGGGCATAAGATACCCCTGTCCCAACATCTTGCTGGCACCACAGCGGCCATTTTTTTTTATTTATTTTTAATTAAAATACTTAGAAAATTATCATAATTATTATCTATCTAGTTATTCATTATTTTTCCATTCTTTTGTTCAGGCGGAAGACGTTCCCTGTGTGAGCTACGTGTCCTGAACAAAGGATGTTCTAGTAACGAGATGTGACACTCCAGAGCTCTTTATAGTAGGATTTCCCTTAAAAACACTGTTCTCTGTTGTTCGATTTAAGTTCTTACTTGATGTTAGTGACTACACAGTCCCAGTTTGATTAGTGGTTTTCACTAATGTCTTTGATAATTTTACTTATTATGCTTATTTGTCTTAGTGTACTTATTTACTACTTAGTCCAATTATGCGTCTTCGACTGACCAAACTCGTTTATAAGGGACATATTTACTCCAGTAATAATAATAATCATTATTTCAACAAGCATATATGTACCAAGTATTTAGGCCTAGCTGATATTAAATGACATACTACTACGTTATGCAAAACATTTTGGGCAAATTAGGTCAATGTTGTCCCCAAGATGCGTCCCACATCCAGGTACCTATTTTGCTGCTAGGTGAACATGGACAGCAGGTGCCTTAAGGAAACTCGTTCTAATGTTTCTACCCGCACCGGGGATCGAACCATGGACCTCATTGTGTGAGCAAAGTGCGCTAGCAATCGAGCTACGGGACATCTGAGAAATATTGTCCTAAATTAAGGATATGTAACAAAGTGAAAGTAATATCGATTATACATTAATGAATGCAAGAAAATATATTTTATAAATCAGTTTCTTACATGTTTAGTTCCGCCTTAAATCTATTTTTCTTTAGAGCTGCGTTGCTGTGTTTGGGCCTAAAATGAGTCTTCATTTATTTTTTATACACGTATCTTTGTTTCCAAATGTTTGTCTTTGTATATCTGGACGCGCTTCGTCATGACGTAGTATCATAGTGAACAACTGCCAGTGTTTACAGCTAATGAAAGGTTGGCCAGTCTGGAGCTGCTGCTGGACAGCAAGATGCACTGCATATTGGACAGCCTGTCCCTGACTGTCTAGCATTGAGGGAACTATAAGGGTGTAGCGAATTCCACAAATAAATAATAATTTAGTTAACAACAGGGTAATAGTCCCAGCAGGTTAATCTGGATCTCAGAACCTAAGTGCTGGCCAGTTTCACATTCCACAAATGTAGGCTGAGTTAGTTGATCTTTAACCTTGTTCTGGTGGGATGGACAATCTTGTGATGACGTGGGTCAAGATAAGATTTCGTTCGGATTTTTAACCCTGGAGGGTTAGCCACCCAGGATAACCCAAGACAGTGAGTGCGTCATCGAGGACTGTAACTTATTTCTATTGGGGTCCTCAATATTGTCCCCCAGGATGCGACCCACACCAGTTGACTAACACCCAGGTACCTATTTGCTGCTGGGTGAACAGGACAACATGTGTAAGGAAACACGTCGAAATGTTTCCACCCGCCGGGAATCATATCCAACATATCCAAGCTGTCCGTGACTGTTCTCAAGTAGATCATCCACGACTAGGCTATAGAATGACCAATCTGTGTGTGTGTGTGTGTGTACTCACCTATTTGTAATTTCAATTGTAGATTCACAGCTCCTGGCCCCCCTTTTTGCTGGTCGCTACTACGTCCACACACTCCCTACCCCATGAGCCTCATCATAAATCGTCTTTAAAGCTATGTATGGATCCTGCCTCCACTACATCACTCTTCAGATTGTTCCACTTCTTGACAACTCTGTGGCTGAAGAAATACTTCTTAACATCCAGGTGACTCATCTGAGTTTTCAACTTCCAGTTGTGACCCCTTGTTGCTGTGTGTGTGTGTGTGTGTACTCACCTAGTTGTGGTTGCAAGGGTCGAGTCATAGCTCTTGGCCCCGCCTCTTCATTGGCCGCTACTGGGTCACTCTTCCCGCTCCATGTGCTTTATCATACCTCTTCTTAAAGCTATGTATGGATCCTGCCTCCACTACATCACTTCCAAGACCATTCCGCTTCCTGACAACTCAGTGACTGATGAAATACTTCCTAATTTCCCTGTGATTCATCTGAGTCTTCAACTTCCAACTGTGACCCCTTATTGCTGATTCCCATCTATGGAACATCCTGTCTCTGTCCACCTTGCCGATTCCTCTCAGTATTTTATAAGTCGTTATCATCTCCTCCCTATCTCTCCTGTCCTCCAGTGCCATCAGGTCGATCTCCAAAATCTTTCCTCGTAGGACATACCCCTTAGCTCCGGGACTAGTCTTGTTGCAAATCTTTACACTTTCTCTAGCTTCCTTACATGCTTGGCTAGGTGTGGGTTCAAAACTGGTGCTGCATACTTCAATATAGGCCTGACGTACAGGGTCCTGAACGAGTCCTTATTAAGAATTCGGATTGCTGTTCTTAGGTTTGCCAGGCTCCCATATGCTGCAGCAGTTATTTGGTTGTTGTGCGCCTCAGATGTGCCCGGTGTTACTCATCCCAAGTGGGTTTGTGTGTGTGTGTGTGTGTTTGTGTGTGTGTGTGTGTGTGTGTGTGTGTGTGTGTGTGTGTGTGTGTGTGTGTGTATGTGTGTGTGTGTATGTGTGTGTGTGTGAAAAATTCAGAGACGTGCTCTCTCCTCTTCCTCCACCTCCTCCTCTGTTATGTCCTTTCCTTCTACTCTCCATCTTCCTCCACTCTCCCACTCTTCCTCTCCTTTCCTGCTCCACCCCCTCCCTTTCTTCGTCTATTCTCACCCATTTCCTTCTCTCCCCTCCTCCACCCCACAACCTCATCTTCCTCCTCCCCCACCCCTCTTCCTGTTCCTGTTGCTCATCCTCCTCTTAACTGCGGGATTCAAGAGTGGGGCTGAGGCTGGTCTCCCCATATGACAGCTTCGTTTATTTTCTAATTATCGTGTCTATTCAGGCTGATGTTGGTGGGTTTCCTGAGGTGGTCGGCTGTGTCGGCGGGGGTGGCAGGGAAGAGGAAGGGAAGGAGGGAGAGAAGGAGTCAGGGAAGGGTGGAGGAAGGGAGGGAGAAATATAAGAAAATGGTGATATATGAACTTCAGAGGGAGTAAAGGGAGAGAGAGGGGGAGAAAGAGAGAAATAGAGGATTAGGGGTAGGTATACAAGGAGACAAGAAAGGGTTAAGGGTGATAGAAAAGAAGAAAATAAGAAAACTAGGGATGCAGAGACTGAGGGATGGCGATAGGATTGGAAAGGGGGTAGGAAGGAAGCGAAGGAGGGATGAGTGAAGAAAGCAGAATAAGAGGAAAGGCCACGGTGAACTAGAGAGTTACTGGTGATGAGTTAGATCTGGTGCTGGCCATGGTAGTACAAGTGAAAGGCTGCTTGTAGAAAACATTACAGACACTGATAACAAAGGCTCACTAGAATCTACTGCACGGTATTGTTTTTAGACTTAGTGTGGCCAGTTTACGATACTTGTGACTATATCAGCAGAGCAACTTTGTCCACAGTAGTCCTGCAACTCGTGCCTCAAAATTTCAAAAGTTGATTTAGAATATTTATTTGTTTTGCACTTCAAATAATTCTTTATTTGTGAAATTTGTTTAGCATAATTATGGACTATATACGATTTACTCGTATATAGTCCATAATTATGCAGATTGAAATAGTTCACTTATAACTCGCAATTAGGAGCGGAAACTTAAGATGACGTATTGATTCCTCCTAGTCTATTGTCAAGCCATAAATGAGGCTAGAAAAGAAGGGCCAGAAGCCACTACCAGAGGAAGTGTGAGACGAATGGAGTGGTGGTACTAATAAAACTAGTGAAAGCTAAACCTCCTGTTTAGATCCATTAGTGTATATAACAGCTAGGCGAGAAATTTCTTCTTGAGCACTTGCTGTAACAAGTGATTTATGGAAGAGATTAGTAGCAATGAGCGTCCTGGGAGAGGTTTGCAGGTATGTGATATTAAATGAACACTACAAAAATAACCCGCACATAGAAGAGAGGAGCTTACGACGACGTTTCGGTCCGACTTGGACCATTTAAAAAGTCACATTAACGAAAAGGAGAGAAGTATTAACAAAAGCGGTGTTAGGCTTGCCGACGCATGTGATACCAGATATACTAAGCAAATTTCCTAAATTTGCTTGTAACAGATAAGTGAACTGTAGATATAAATTCAAATGCTGCTTTTAACCCTTTTTTAGGTCTAGTTCCTAGACTTTTTGTGGATCCATATGCTCCTGCGCTACCATCCACACGATAGATATGGGGTGCACAATAACCTAGCCACTTCGGTGGCAAAATCTAAATCAAAATCTAATCTATATTTACTTTTTCCACTACTTCTACAACTTCTGCGCTACTACTACTAAAAATAATAATTCTTTCACTACTACTACACTCTCTTCTATTCTGCTACTAATACTGCTACTCTCTAATATTGCTACTTCTACGGCTCCTGTTTTTACTACTATTATTGCTAATTCTACGACGATCAGCACTACTACTAATACCACTGTTGCTGTCTGATCCACTACTTATACTGTTAATATTACGACCACAAACCACTACTTTTACTACTAGAACCACTACCACAATTGCTATTACTATGCCACAACTACAGTAACAACTACTATTACTACTATTACTCCCTTCTTCCCCAGCTCATTCCCATAATAACTTCTGGCCATCTCTCAATTTCTCACCTCAGTTGTGTACTGACAATTGTCCAGGAGGGACTAATATATGGCCAAATGGTTCTCTCCTAAGTACGGGCTTTTGCTGAATATTCACACTTGCTCTCTGTTGAGTAAGCGGAGAACAGATTACGTATTTTGAGTTTTTTCTTCAAAGGATTTATTCATATGTGCCTTATAGAGTAAATATTGTAATTGAAGTTTGTACTCGAGAGTTCTAGTTAAAAAAATCAGTTAAAGTATCAGACTCTGACGAAATTTGCCATATCTCAGGTGGCACAGATACAGGAATATCTTTATAGTGTGGAACAGACCTTATTGCTGAAGGAATATTTGGATATATTATGTGATCTTTAGTCTTCTTGTTAAATCCAGCTACTTTAGTCATACAAAAGTAGCTGTGGAAAATTAAATTTACTTGGATGAATCTCATTAGTTACATACCAGTAATTTTTTAAAAGTAACAAAGATAATTATTCTTTATCAAGGTTACAGGGACACCTAGGTCACAAAAATGTCCCCCTTCGATACCTACTGTCATATCTCCACAAGTCACTCTGGACCTATATTAATTTCAAATGAAATATACATTACCTGGAATTCTGGTAAACATTAATATAAATATGTGGACTCTATATTAAATTTAAAAAATGAATACATACATATCATTGAAGGAGAATTTATAATAATAAGACTCACCAATTTGTCTGGAGATTACTTGGTGTATCATACACAAAACCCCCTGCCTAAATATAAAGAAAATACTGGCCAGAATTCCAACATAAATAGACATGACTTAGCTGGGGTTCCTTGACTGTCCTGTCCACTCGCCTAATGCTCACTTTATGCAGGACTGCAAATCCAACAATTTTGGCTCCTATTTGCTCTCAAATAGGACCCAAAATTTAACCTCCAGAGCGACGAAATTTATGCACATTTCACAAGCGTGCCTTTTGCCAGTTCAAAACAATGGCGTCTCTCCCCCCAGCGACGCTCACCAATTTCGCTGGTTCTTCATTTATTTACAAATTAATTTTTATTACCTACAGTATATTACACTAATTTACATACAAAATACACTGTATTTTCGGAAAATATGCAGTATTTTCCACAGTAGCACTCATCATGGGGGTTCATCTGCTCCCGCCACACCATTGGTACTCCAAAAGGCATGCATTTACGTTTTGCAACTAACCACATTCTGAGTTTACTGATGCAACTCATGCAAACCTTTTTGTGGTGCAAATGGTTTGTCCTGGTCTCCAAGTTTGCAGCTTAAGTAAGCAAAGTAGCAGCACTTCAATAAAGGAGTAATGTTGCTTCGGGAATCTGAAGGGTGAATTGACCGCAGACATAAAATATGTCTGGTGAATTTATGCAGCCTCTAGACATATTAATAATCTGAAAATAAAGAAAAATAGATTTAACATTTAAGTCAATATAAGGTAAATATTTTAATTGGTAATATACCACTTTCTCATTTACTTATGTTATACGAAAAGAGAAAAGTAACGTTTCCGTATAACTTGACAACCTGATGTGATAGAGATGAATAAAAAACACAATGAATCACTATCTTCCATATATATACCGAAAAAGATACCATAGAGTCAATAAAAAAATCATGCAGACCAGTGCTATGTATTACTTTTTTCTGACTTTAGACATATTTTAACATTTATTATGAGTTAAGTATGACGTGTGTAAGACTTTCAAAATTTTATTTTAATGTCTTCATGGGTTACCATTGTGTTATATTATTTGGCTTATGTCCTCATTCTCAACTAGTTAGCGCTGTATAGCCCTTGTGGTTTAGCGCTTCTTTTTGATAATAATAATAATAATAATAATAATAATAATAATAATAATGATAATAATAATAATAATAATAATAATAATAATAATAATAATAATAATAATAATAATAATCAACTAGTTAACCCTGATGAGTCACTCTCGGAGGCTGCTTGATTTGTTTTCTTTCTTTCTTTTCTTTTTCTTCACATTCCAACTTTCTCAGTTTATTGCCTCATAACTCGAGAATGACTTATTCATTCGCCTCTAAATTTTCAACACTTGTGTACCGTAGCATTGAACAAATTATTCTAACAGTTGACTTGTTTATGTGTCCTATGACCAAAATTATTGAACTCATTCCCTTTTTCCTGAGATGGTTCAGATAACATCCAAAATCCTAACTGGCAGAGCTTCAAAAATTCGTAAAAATGTGCCAATAAACTCGACTCCGGCGGACAAAGTAAATCACGTTAAATAATAAATTTACTTCTTCGGAGTAAATTCGATGTGTAATTACTAATGCATTTTAGGGTCAGGATTTTACCTGTTAAGTTTCGTTTAGATGAAAGGAAATTCATTGATATTATAAGAGAGTAGAAAACTTGGAATCGTATAAATTAAGGCCTGGTCACAGACCGGGCAGCGGGGGCGTTGACCCCCGAAACTCTCTCCAGGTATACTCCAGGTATGACCGGAGAATGACTCTTCTGATCGGATTCAAATTTCCACCACTGGTGTGGCTTCCCTAATACATGTCTCACGCTGCCACGGAATAAGAACATAAGAACTTTAGATAGAAGGAACACTGCAACAGGCCTACTGACCCATGCGGAGCATGGGTCAGTAGGCCCCGGATTAGCCCAATGACCCACCAGTCTGGTCACCTCCACTCAAGGAAGGAGCACGGCACCAGACCCAGCAGCATAAGCTAGTCAGGTCCAATTCACACCCACCCACACCCACTCATATATTTATGTAACCTATTTTTAAAACTACACAACGTTTTAGCCTGAATAACTGCACTCGGGAGTTTGTTCCACTCATCCACAACTCTATTACCAAACCAGTGCTTTCCTATATCCTTCCTGAATCTGAATTTTTACAACTTTAAAACCATTGCTGCGAGTCTTGTCTTGGCTGGAAATTTTCAGCACGCTATTTACATCCCCTTTATTTATTCCTGTTTTCCATTTATGCACCTCGATCATATCCCCCCTAATTCTACGCCTTTCGAGAGAGTGCAGATTCAGAGCCCTTAGTCTATCCTCACAGGGAAGATTTCTGATACATGGGATCATCTTTGTCATCCTCCTCTGTACGTTTTCCAGAGCATTTATATCCATTCTGTAATACGGTGACCAGGACTGAGCAGCATAGTGTATATGAGGCCTAACCAATGATATATAAAGTTGAAGAACAACCTGAGGACTTCTATTATTTATTCTTCTAGATATGAAGCCAAGAATTCTGTTAGCTTTATTGCGAACACTAATGCACTGTTGTCTTGGTTTTAGATTACTGCTAACTAGAACTCCTAAATCCTTTTCGCAATCAGTAGTATTAAGATCTACATTATTTAGTTTATATGTTGCATGGTTATTTTCCCGTCCAACATTTAGAACTTTGCATTTGTCTATATTAAACTGCATCTGCCACTTCTCCGACCATTGCATCAGTCTATTCAAATCATCCTGGAGTGCTCTAGTGTCCTCATTAAAATGAATTGGACGGCCTATTTTGGTGTCATCAGCAAATTTGCTTATGTTGCTATTTATTCCCTCATCTATGTCGTTTATGTAAATTGTGAACAACAACGGGCCCAACACTGACCCCTGAGGAACACCGCTTGTGACGTTCTTCCATTCTGATTTCTCCCCCTTTATGCGAACTCTCTGCCTATTTGTCAGCCATGCCTCTACCCAGGAAAATTTTTTTCCTTTTATTCCGTGTGCCTTAAGTTTCCTCAGTAGCCTCTGATTTGGAACTCTATCGAAAGGCTTACTGAAGTCCATATACACAATATCATATTCATTACTATGATCTACCTCCTCAAACACCTTAGTGAAAAAAATTAGTAAATTCGTAAGACAGAAACGCCCCTTTGTAAAACCGTGTTGAGATTCATTAATCAATCTGTGTTTATCAAGATGGCTACGAATTGCTTCGTCAGTTACTGATTCCATAAATTTTCCCACTATAGAGGTAAGGCTTATTGGTCCATAGTTCGAAGCCAAGGACCTGTCACTTGCCTTGTAAATAGGTATTACATTTGCCATTTTCCACTTAACAGGCACTATGCCAGTTTGTAGAGATATGTTAAAAATATTAGCCAAAGGTATGCTAAGTTCCTCTTTACATTCCTTTAACACCCTTGCAAACAGTTCATCAGGACCTGGGGAAAAGGGAATATAAATCACAATTTGCCAGTTTCAGTAAGTAACTAGTGATGATAACCCTTCATTTTAGCGCCAGTAAGTGCAAATAAGAAACTTCAGTGAAACAGTTAAAAAACTTGGAAATTCCATTTTTTTCTAATCAGAAATAAATCACAGTGTTTGGCTTTATTTGGTTATCTTAGGTTAAATAAATCACGGTGTTTGGCTTTATTTGTTATCTTAGGTTAAACTTGTCTTTTATGTGCCAATAACTTGTGTGTGACCGCCAAACTATTGCTAAAAAATTGATATGTACATTAAATTTTCATAAAACTTGCCCATTACTTAAAGGTGGTCAGTCTTACGTGGAGAAAATATAGCACTGATTTTGTCTTGCATAGGTCCCAATTTAAAAACAAAAAAATGGAAACATTAAAATTTTGCTTTCCATGTGATAATTTCTGAGTGTCTCATCTGACTGATTATCTTAAACCCTTTCCACCTAATAACTTAATAAGATAAGTTGTGAAAGCCTTCAGATTTAATGTGCTATGAAATTTCTTTATTTACTATTTGTATTGACGAAATTTGGATATTAAATTTCATTATGATGACGAAAACGTCTCTTAATAATTGCATCATCAACTTCTTCCGCACTGCATAGCACAATTTCAGTCTCGTGTATTGAGTTACAATGGACTGGGGTTATGCAATACTGGGATACCTTTTTTGGATCCCGCATCGACAGAAATAAGTCTAGTTGTTTTGCAGCTACGCTGAGTTTTATTTTTTTTACTCAGAGTTTAAGAAGGTTATGATAACGGTTCCCAGCTTTATTTGCTAGATAAAATCTCTTACCTACATCAGCTCATTTGAAAGCCTTTTTGTTGTTATGAATAATACAAGTAGGGAGCCATCTGTGGGCCAGCAATTTCATTTGATCAACTGACTTTATTTCGTTGATATCGTTTAATTGTACGAACTTGTTCCAGACTCGAGTTATCCTGGGAATAAATGATCTCAGTTGTATTGAAGTTGCTGCTTGTTGTCCGTCTTGTGGTGTAGAAGCTCACTTCTTGCTGTCCTCAGAGTGGAGCCAAGTGTGGTACTTGAGCAATGTTGGCCTTGTACATGACAGTGAAGCCTCCCACATCTCTCCGTTGTTGAAGGCTCTGCTGAAATGACAGATCTATCCAGGCTGGGTTCAGGCCATGAGTCGTTTTGCTCCATTCTCTACTCTGTGAAGCAGTCGCAGATGAGAAGGGGGACAGGCAACTCAGGGAAGTGGAGCATACTCAAGGTGTGAGCGTACTTGTCCCTCGTACAGAATCTTGCAACCTCTACTGTCAAGCAGATACGCTGAAGTGCTGTAAGCTTTCTGACTGCTTTGTTTGCAAGATTTACAGCGTGGTTCTTCATGGTCAGTGTTGAGTCAAATTTCAATCCGAGGATATCAACTTCGTACCCGGGTACCAACACTTTCCCATTCATATTTACCACTGCTCCGGCATTACTGTCTTAGTGCCTAGAGACCATCATTTGTGTTTTCTCAGGAGCAAATGTTACCTGCCATCGGTTTCCCCAGGCTGATATAGCTCTTAGCTTGAGAAAATGTCAGAGTAGAGTTGTCTGCATATGCATGGGATTCTGGGATGAGATGACGGAGGTCATTGAAGAAGACATTCCATAACAATGGCCCAAGCACGCTTCCTTGTGGAACACTTGCCCCAGTAGGATATCGAGAACTACACTAAGAGATCCACCTTGACGGTAATCACTAAGGAGACACAGTATAGAGCCTGCAATTCCCAGTGTTTGCAGTTCTGCCAAGAGTCTCTGGTGCCATACTCGGTCGAAAGCACCGACAATGTTCAGTGCTACTACACAGCTGACCTTGGAGTCATCCAGCGACTGATTCCACTTACTGGAGAGGTTTAACAACAGATCAGCAGCAGAATAACCTTTCCTGAAGCCATGTTGACGGTCTCAAAGTAGTGAGTGGTAGTCAAAAAACTCGTCATTTATCGTGAGATTGTCTCAAGGACTTTGCCAGTGACTGACAAGAGTTACACTGGTTGCTGATCTGTAGTTGCTGGCTTCTGTTCTGCTTTGTTTTTGCCATTGTTCCTGGTTTTATCCTTTTTTATATAGTGCCCCTTTCCATATTCAGAGACCTCCTCGTATGTCATATAGAAGCCAAAGAATGTTTCAAAAAGTGACAAAAACATTAATAAAAAACCACACGCGGCTGTCATTATTCATCAATCTCCACTGAGAAGATCCCAGCGAAATCGCTACCAAAACCGTCACAGTAAGAGGATTGACCCTGGCAATCCCGCTGAACTCCGACAAATACTCTTGGGAAATTTTTATGAAGGCTGCCTTCTTCCTTAAGGTCGATTGAAAACTATCACATGGTGGTCTGTATCGACGTTTAAAGTTTCCAATTTCTATTCAGCTTTTCGGATGAGATGCTCACACTGAGTCGAGACCCACCAAGATTAATTAGATAAAACAAAATATATTTTCAATCTTTAATGCTAATGTTTCCGTTATTTTTATCATGCATATAAGTGAAGATTATTTTTTGTTGTCATTATCGGCAATGCATTGTTAAAGTATTGTATCATGACATTTATGGTATACAGTGCATGTTTTAGGTTCTATATCTTAACAATGATGGCATACAGTACATTAAGGTACTGAATCATAACATTAATGGTATATAGTGTATTATTAAGCTAGTGTATCTTAACACTGATGGTATACAGTACATTATTAAGGTACTGTATCATAACATTAATGGTACATAGTGTATTATTAAGCTAGTGTATCTTAACACTGATGGTATACAGTACATTATTAAGGTACTGTATCATAACATTAATGGTATACAATACATTGTTAAAGTACTGTATTATAGCATTAATGGTATGCAGTACATTATTAAAGTAATGTATCACTGGTCACCAGTTTTTGAAAAGTTTTAGGCTTCTTAAACGAGATTAGTTAATTTTTATGTATTTTCATGTCCTGAATCCAAATATCACCTTGAAAAATGCTTATTGGTTATAGGTTTAAAGATGCGAGACATGTAATATTTGATTATTTTATTATAACGTACAATATGTGTCAGTACGTTTTAAACTCTAATCCGTACCTACTCTCTGACTTTTTGTTTGACGCTTATAGTGGGTTGAAGAATCATCTCTTGCCAATGTCCAGCAATAGTCTGCTAGCATTCTCGTGCCCCATTTGCCCTGGTACCATTTTCCATGGTTGAAATATCTTGGTGAAACCTTTCACCATGTTCGTCACTAACTGCCCCATAGTTAGCTGGAAAAAAGTCGAAATGTGAGTCCAAAA
This sequence comes from Cherax quadricarinatus, assembly GCF_038502225.1. NCBI lineage: Eukaryota > Metazoa > Arthropoda > Malacostraca > Decapoda > Parastacidae > Cherax > Cherax quadricarinatus. The sequence continues at coordinate 45,124,220 of NC_091296.1, forward strand.
AGTGAATTTTAAGTGACATGTTACATCCCATGTTCTTATTAGGCTTGATGAGCTGCTAGGAGATTCCACTGTTGAAGACGAGAGCCTAGTAGCTCTGCCTTATTTTTGGTTAGTTGCAGATCCCTGACAAGGTCATGGAGTTTCCTTTTTGTTATGAGATGTGGCCTTGAGGAGTGTACTTCATCAAAGTTTCGGTCAATCTGTAATCCACACTGTCATCCTTCTCTTCATCCTCCTCACCACTTTCTTCATCTGACTCGAAGGATACCGAAGTTGGTGCATCAGGGACAGGTAGACTTTCTCCATGTGGAACTGGGCGAATAGTTGATGGAATGTTTGGATATTCAATGGACTCCTTTTTTTTTCCTTTGACAAGCCATTTTGTACTGGAGGTACCATGCAGAAATAACAGTTGTCGGTATGGTCTGTTGGCTCCCGCCATGTCATTGGCACAGCATAAGGCATTCCTTTCCTCTTTCTGTTCAACCATTGGCGAATTGTTGCAGCATATGTGTGGAGCCCAGTTCTTATCCTGGTCACCAATCTTGCATCCAAAATATAGGTGATATGCCTTTCTAACCATAGCAGTTATACAACGCTTCTGTGATAAAAAGATCACCTTACCACAAATGTAGCAGAAGTTGTCTGCACTATGCACACAAGTACGAGGCATCTGAAAGAAAACAATTAGAAGATAAACAGAAAATTTATTCATTAATTTATTATTACAATACAGAACATGACAGCTAAGCAGAAGTATTTATATCATTCAATATAATATTCCTCACATGGATATCAGTAGCTTGCTCAGTGAATATTTATTATAAGTTTAAAAAGTATTTGGCTAAGAAAAATCACCTTTCTTTCACCTCAGAATATAAACCTGCACATCACAACCACCTTCTATGACTGCTGGAACACTAATGAAGGTCAGTGAGACTGTGTGTGATAAGAAACACTGCCGCCAGCCTGTTGGAACCAGTTGTGACACGTGGGTGTATATGGAAAAGTAGAACTAACAAGTTTAACCAAGACACATGTGCAACTCTTGGGTATCTTTATTGAGGAAACGTTTCGCCACACCGTGGCTTCATCAGTCCACACGTAGGAGAAACTTGAAGAACGGGAGGAGAATGAGGTAATCAGTCTCTCAACCTTGAGTCGATGTGTTCAGTCCATCAAGATTGATGGACTGAACACATCGACTCAAGGTTGAGGGACTGATTACCTCATTCTCCTCCTGTTCTTCAAGTTTCTCCTACGTGTGGACTGATAAAGCCACGGTGTGGCGAAACGTTTCCTCAATAAAGATACCCAAGAGTTGCACATGTGTCTAATTTATCAACATGTCGGTTCTATGAACCATTCATCTACAAAGTTTAACCAAGATATTCATTATCAGTGACCTAAAATAAGTTGGAAATTGTTACTCTGGTCTCTGAAGCATTTTGGGTGTTGACCAGTGTATCATACAAATTATGGAATACATTACTGACCAGTAGATGAATACACTTGTATTAAACTTGGTTATCATTATCATCGAAACGTTTCGCCTGTGCAGTAAGCTTCTTCAGTCGAATGTAGAGGCTACTTTTATAACGAAGACAGTGGATGAATTGCTAAACAAATTATTGGCTTGGTATGCAACTGCTGCACGTCACATCTGGTGTCAGTAAGTCTCCATCCTCAAGCCTCTGTGACCGAACGCCTTCAATCAGGGCTAAGGGACTGAACACTGCAAAATTACTTCTCCAATACTTCTACTGTCTGCAGTGGAAAAGTTGTCTCTGCATTTGACTGAATTATTATTATTATTATTATTATTATTATTATTATTATTATTATTATGGGGGAGCGCTAAACCTGTAGGATTATACAGTTTCTCTTGGAAGAGGGAAAGGCTGGGACTCAGAAAGCATTCAGGTTTAATTCAGGGAATTGGTGTATTCAAATGATGATGTCTGCTGCCCGGGGGGAACTTTTTTTGTCACTAAAGATGCGTTTGTGTTTCACTTGTATCTTAAGTACGGTGCCTTCACATTGACGGGTTGTACCTCTCTCCAGGGTCACTGAAATTTTTACGCATGCCCATTTCTGACAAAAAGCCATTGAATGAAAGATAGCGAGAGTGTTTCCCCCTTTTTATGGTCGCTATACACGGCGATCGATGTAGTAAAGACACTCATATTAACAATAACTAAATGTCCGGAATACTTAAATCATAACGATGTTTCTTTAATGTATTATATGGAGATTAAGCAGCTGTTTCCCCCCAACTTAACACCCCCTGAAGCTGTACCAAGAACTATCAGAGATGGAAGAAACTGAACTGAAACTAAAATGGAATCAACAGAGATGGAGCCAAAAGATTAAATTAACATAGATGGAGGAAACAGAAATAAACAAAGGACGAAACTAAAAGATGGTTAAAAAAAAAGATGTGAAACAGAGATGGAATGCAAGGAAATGACACTATTAGATGACACTAACAGAGATGGATCAAAGATGGAATATAATTGGAGCTATCAGAGGAAACTAACAGAAATCGTAGTAACGGAGATAGCATTAACAGAGATGAAGGGAACTAACAAATATAATAAATGGAACTAAATGAGATGGAACGAGCTGAAATAGAAGTAACAGAAATTTTATAAATATAGATTGAACTAACAGAGATGAAATGAGGAGTAATGTAATTAATTAAAAGAGATGGAACCAACAGAGATGGAACTAACAGTGGAACGGGCAGAAATGAAACTAACGAAGATGTATCAAAAAAAATGGAACTAACAGAAGGAACTGACAGATGGAACAAACAGATGAAAGTAACGGAGATGGGGCTAATAGAGATGGAACAAAGATGGCTCTAGCAAACAAATGGTACTAAAATATGGAACTAACAACGATGAAAGTAGCAGATGGAACTAACAGAAGGCGCTAACAAACATGGAACTACCAGATGGAACAAGCAGGTGTAGATCTAACAGTGATGGATCTAACACAGACAGAACTAAGAGATAAAAAGGAGAGAGACGATAACTACTAGAGATGGAACTAAGTAGTGGAACTCTCAGAGATGGAACTAAGTAGTGGAACTCTCAGAGATGGAACTAAGTAGTGGAACTCTCAGAGATGGAACTAAGTAGTGGAACTCTCAGAGATGGAACTAAGTAGTGGAACTCTCAGAGATGGAACTAAGTAGTGGAACTCTCAGAGATGGAACTAAGTAGTGGAACTCTCAGAGATGGAACTAAGTAGTGGAACTCTCAGAGATGGAACTAAGTAGTGGAAATCTCAGAGACACAACATAATGGGTTGGAACTAATGGATACAGAGCTACAACACTTGAAACCATAGAGATGGAACAAAAAACACAATGGCACCAAAGGTAACAATTATCAGAGCAGTAAATCAAAGATAAAAATAATGGAGGTGCAACTAAAAGAGAAGGAAGTATATATGAAAAAAATAATGAAGAATGTACCCAGATGATTGCCCAGTTTTTTTAAGTAACTGTAGCTGGTCTGATTACTATTATAACAACTAAGATGGTCTGAGAATACCAACTAGATGTTGATTTAAGCACAATAGTAAGACTGAAAACTTTTGTAGCTTAATGTTTGTTTTAGAGGGAAAACGCTATCTGAATAAAATTTTCAATTATATCTTTTGTGTTTATCATCCTGAAGTCGTATTACATCGTCTTTGACGTAGGGAAAGTCTTAATAGGAATGAAACACGAGACGAGAGAGATCCTGCGAGTTTGAGGGAGTAACATGAGACGAGCAGACGCCAGGCTGTCTTTCTGAGCATTTTGACAGAAGCAGATTAGACCCTTATTAACTAACAGCTTTGTTTTCATATACAAACGAAACTTAATAAAGAATCCATATTCTTTCTGTGTCTCATTTGTCCATGTTTTACCTAGGCAAGTCTGTTACTCTTACATGTGTGGGGTGTGGCAACCGTGTATTTGTATTTACACAAGATTATCACAGCGTGGACTATTTTACTTGATCTAGGGCACAGATGGCATCAGAAATATATGCAAGCATGATACATAATCATAATGATTTTAATAATGATGATTAAGAAAATGACACATTAGATTTTGTCATCGAAGTGGCTAGTTTATTGTGAACCCCCATATCCATCCAGTGGACGATAGCGCAATAGGATATGGATATATGAAAGGCCTAGGAATTAGGCCTCAAAAGGGTTGGCAGGAGTACATCTGGATTGATATCTACAGTTATATTAAGCAAATTTAGATATAAGCAAATTTCCTAAATTTACTTAATGCATCCGGTATCTTATTAATGAAAATGAGATGTCTTGACATGTCATATAGTTTATTATACTGTATCTACATTCCTCAATAAGTGGATAATTAACCAAAGGGTTCAAGATAGTGACCACAGGGCTGGCCACATACTTTGCATTTGGTTTGATCATTGCGTCTGCCAGACTGCCAGAAGTACTTGTAATCAAGCCTAAGCCTGGCCACTACAACATCAGTCAGTTTGTTCACATTGCAAGTTGCTCCATAAAGGTACTTGTCTACGAACACGTAATTGTGGGTTATAGATCTACTCAGGATTCTAATTGTATTCTTTGAGTATTCAGCTTCATTAATTACTTCTCTATTATTCCTGATGCTAGTCAGATACACCGAAGTTATATTCTACATTAATCCAGTGTGTGATGGAATCTATAACAATTTTACATCAATTCCCTTTTCCCGGATTTGAGTATCTATACTTGGATTCTCCAATGAACATGTTGTTAAGAGCCATTATGCGAGTCAAGTGCCTTCATTGACGACAATCAGTATTGATAGTCAAGCTTAGTGTCAAAAGCTAAGTTTAGAGCCAATGCGATGGTAAACAGTTCAGTTTGCAGTGTAAATGCCCAGTTAATTCTTATGCCTAACTGAAAGTTGCTATAGTTCTTAACTGGGGAGGTGGCAACAAGACCAGATTCAGCCCTGCCAGTAGACTCCTGCTTAGCTTCATCAGTATATAACCTGTGATAAATTATTACTACCAGTTAGGCGAGAAATTTCTTGAGCAGTTGCTTTTACAAATGATTTAATGGATCGATTACTAGTAATGAGCTTCTTGGGAGGGGCTTGCGGGTATGTTATATTAAATGAACACATTTTCCATGGAGGGGTGAAATGCTCTTGTGTACAGTGATACACTTAGTACAAGTTATAAAATTTATTTCATATTGTCCACAACCCATTTAGATCTGTCCATTTACTTTAGACATTTAGTGAGATTCATAGTGGCTGTCTGGTTCATTTCTTAACATTCTAATACTAAGTACAGCGTTAATCTTAATCTTGTCACGGATCTTAGAGACAACCTGTCCCATATGTATCAAGCTTGGTAGATATGGGACAGCCAAGAAAAATTCTGAGGGCTTCATTTTGCATTAATTCCAAAGGGTCTGAGAGAACTTTCCCTAGATAATATCAACTTGGGAGCAGCATAATCAATTAAGGACCTCATTAGCTATGTATATCTTTCTCACTATTCTCACATTAGCGCCATAGTTGGGGTTGTAGCCAGCAACAGCTTTGAGAGACTTTAGCCTATCTTTGCATTTTAGTTGTGATATCGTGGATTTATTGAGGGTAACGTATTGAACGTACTTAACGTACCTAATGTTTTCACTTTACAAATAGATGGGTGGGGTCTGAAGATACAACTGCCCTTTCAGACCCAAAAAGAGTATTTGAAGGCACCATTCCTCATGAAGAGAAAATAGAATAAATAACAAGAAAATGAAGAATTTTATTGATAATAAGCAAAAATATATCTGTAAAAAATTCAAAACAAGTATAATATGTTTCTAAATGAAGCAAATAATGAAAAATATAATCTATAAATTTCGTGAAACATAGGTAACAAGAATAACATAGATGGTATTCCGATATGACAGTGGTTGTGGTAAGTAGCTTTTAAGATTTGAGGATTGAATGAGAAGCCGGTGTGAGACGAGGTAGTCACTGGTGGATGAGACTGGTATAAACTTCAGCCCGAGGTTAAGTACAGATGCCAGTAGTTTTTTAACATATAATTGGCTGGTAGCGTAATCAGTGGAAGTTTTTTGGAGGGCGGTGAAGATCACAGATAATTACTTACAAAGGGGAAGTGACATGCTGCTATAGTGAGGAACTGTAGCAAGATAAGTCAGTTAGTAAAAGGACTATAGAAAGGTACTTAGCTTAATTGACGGCTCAACGTCTCTGCAGCCGCCCCCGGAGTCGTTGTCTTGAGGAGCTGTGATGCTGTGGGAAATTCAACTAATGAGTATATATTTGCCCCAAAGGAGCGTATGTATCAGCATTTCATTTAACAATGCTGAGTTGGTATTCACTTACTTGTCTGGGCTCAAAAGCCCATGCCTCACTACCGTCTATAGGACGGCTTCAATCTCGTTGAAAAGTATAAATTAATCAACGAATCTCAGCATGGTTTTACAAAGGGGCGTTCCTGCCTTACGAATTTATTAACTTTTTTCACTATGGTATTTGAGGAGGTAGATCATGGTAATGAATATGATATTGTGTATATGGACTTCACTAAGGCTTTTGACAGTCCCACATCAGAGACTATTGAGGAAAATTAAGGCACATGGAATAGGAGAAATTTTTTTCTGGATAGAGGCATGGTTGACAAGTAAGCAGCAGAGAGTTTGCATAAAGGGGGAGAAATCAGAGTGGGGAAGCGTCACGAGCGGTGTTCGACAAGGTCAGTGTTGGGCCCCCTGTTATTCACAATCTACATAAACGACGTTGATGAGGGCATAAAGAACGACATAAGCAAGTTTGCCGATGACACCAAAATAGGCCGTCGAATTCATTCTGATGAGGACATTAGAGCACTCACCGAAGATTTGAATAGACTGATGCAGTGGTCGGAGAAGTGGCAGATGCAGTTTAATATAGACAAATGCAAAGCTTTAAATGTTGGACAGGAAAATAACCATGTCACATATAAACTAAATAATGAAGATCTTAATATTACGGATTGCAAAAAAGATTTAGGAGTTCTGGTTAGTAGTAATCTGAAACCAAGACAACAGTGCATAAGTGTTCGCAATAAAGCTAACAGAATCCTTGGCTTCATATCAAGAAGCATAAATAATAGGAATGTTCAGGTTGTTCTTCAACTCTATATATCCTTGGCTAGGCCTCATTTAGATTATGCTGCACAGTTTTGGTCACCGTATTACAGAATGGATATAAATGCTCTGGAAAACACAAAGGAGGATGACAAAGTTGGTCCCATGTATCAGAAATCTTCCCTACGAGGATAGACTGAGTGCCCTGAATCTGCACTCTCTAGAAAGGCGTAGAATTAGGGGGGATATGATTGAGGTGTATAAATGGAAGCCATAAATAAATAAAGGGGATGTAAATAACGTGCTGAAAATATCTAGCCTAGACAGGACTCGCAGCAATGGTTTTAAGTCGGAAAAATTCAGATTCAGGAAGGATATAGGAAAGCACTGGTTTGGCAGTAGAGTTGTGGATGAGTGGAACAAACTCTCGAGTACAGTTATAGAGGCTAGAACGTTGTACAGTTTTAAAAATAGGTTAGGTAAATACATGAGTGGGTGTGAGTTGGACCTGATTAGCTTGTGCTACTAGGTCAGTTGCCGTGTTCCTTCCTTAAGTGAATGTGACCTGACCTGACCTGACTAGGTTGGGGCATTGGCTTAAGCAGGTAGGAGACTTGGACCTGCCTCGTATGGGTCAGTGGGCCTGCTGCAGTGTTCCTTCTTTCTTATGTTCTTATGTCACAAGAAACTGCAGTTTCCCTGTTTAACAAGTGAGATTGAAACCTACCTTGCCCTTTGTAACGTGAGCTTATACGACAGGTATAGGTGACTTGATAGAAACAGAAGTGTCCCTTGAGGAATGCCACACTTTCCTCCACTCAGTCGGGAAACTTGCAACACTCGCACTGTTACACTACACTGTTCTTGAAGATTTGTCCTTTCGTAGCAATGTCACAACAGGAAGATAAGTTCGCTTCACTATAATAGTTCTACCACGAATTGTAGAGATTGTCACTCAGAAACAAAAACACGTGGGTCACTAGTGTTATTTGTTATCCCGGCATCATGCATGTTTCCCCTTCCAGTTCTTAAAGCAATCTGCCCTCTGTAGTGGGCTTCGCTTTAAGCTGCACTCAGCATTATTTCCCTTCCTTGCTAAACACTTCAACAGTAGTTAATACAAGACTGTCGATTTCTTGTTGTCTGGGCATAGTTCATTATTATCCCACATTGAGAACAAATTGATGGAGGATTTTCCTTAATTTTTCCTGCTAAGGTAGAGTCTTTTTACTCATTTTTCTGTCAATCGTATTTCACGAACACTACACCGCAGAGGTGGCGTGACTTATGACGACACTAGGGTACAAACATGTGTTAAAAATTAAACTGTTGATCTGGAAGCAAGAGAGTCTATCATCCCCTCTGGAGGGCTGAGTCCCTCAAGGGGCTGAAGGGGGCTGAGAGGGCTGAAATCCCCTTTCTGAAGAAATTTTCTCCACGGCTATGTTCAGTTAAAGATGAGGTATAGTTCATGATCTGTTACATAGATCAAGCTGCTCGTCTTCACTCGCCAGTGTCGAGTAACAGTGTGACCAAGGCTTAAATAAAGAGCCTAACAAGAAGCTACAGACCAGGACCAGTAGTTACTTAAGATAAGCAGAGGGCCTTGAAAAGAAATAGTGAGTACTATGATTACGTTAAAAAAAACAGAAGTCTGGTTAAATTAAAAAAAAAAGAAAATTAATATAGCAATAAAACAAAAGTGGAACTGAATACTTGCAGACTTGATGGGATCAAAGAGCCAAGTAACGTCAATTTGTCACTAGGCTTCCATGTCAACTCCCACCGGGTGGAGAGAGGGGGGGGGGGAGGGGTGTAAGTAACGGTGCGCACGTCTTGCCGAACAAACATTTAACCAGTTATACAACGACCACTCATTCATCCTTCCACTCTTATCTAACGACCTTTTCCCTCACATGGGGGATGTTGTTTGTTTGTGAATATCTTTGTTTTAGATGAAGATATGCTTATTAATACGAGCTATTTAGGGGAAAACGTTCCTCACAAATTGTTTGCAACAGATTTCTCGATTTAGGTTATGTTAGGATAGGTTAGGTTACGTTACGTTATGTTAGGTAAGGTTATGTTAGGTTAGGTTAGGTTAGGTTAAATTAAGTTCCACTGCCCTCTATCAATAAAAGTTAACCACTTTTAACATAACTCGAAGAAAATATTTGAAATTTGAAATATAGAATGTAAAATGTTTTTATCGTGAGAATAGAAAATAAGGAACCAACCAGCTCATTTGGTAAGTTACGTGACATAAACACTGATTAAGAGTGGAGTATCAGTCAGCCATCTGAGTTTCAGATGGCTGATTGATGGTGATGAAGATGGTCATCATGAAGTGTAATGATGATGGCGACGATGATAATAATAATGATGGTGATGATAAGGACGTTTATGACGATGGGCATGATGATGATAATGATATCCATGATAATGATGGTGTTGTTTATGATATTAATGGTTCATGATGATGATGGTAATCATAATAATAATGATGATGCCCATGCTAATAATCATGATCATGATGGCAGTGATGACGCTCATTATAATAATCATGATCACGATGAAATGTAACGGTGATAACAATGGTAGTGATGATAATGGCGTTCATGATGATGGTAATGATATTCATGATGATGGTGATGATGCACATTATGATAATATAATGATGCTGATAAAGATGGCAGTAATGATTGTGGTGACAATTATCATGATGGTGAAAATGATGCTAATGATGATGAAGGTTATACTGATGATGATGGTGGTGATCATGATGAATATCAAAATCACCATGATCATGACGATAATGATGACAATGACGACGATAATGACAGTGACGATTATTGTGATCGTATAATCCATTCAGGTTTAGCGCTTCCTCACGGTAATAATAATAAAATAATAATAAATAATAATAATACTATAATAATAAAATTATAAATAATAATAATAATAATAATAATAATAATAATAATAATAATTCTAGGTAGTAGGTTGGTAGACAGCAACCACCCAGGGAGGTACTACCGTCCTGCCAAGTGAGTGTACAAAGAAATCCTGTAATTGTTTTACATGATGGTAGGATTGCTGGTGTCTTTTGTCTGTCTCATACACATGCAAGATTTCAGGTAGGTCTTGCTACTTCTACTTACACTTAGGTCACACTACACATACATGTTTTCTTCTATTTTCTTTCTAATTCTCCATGGGAAAGTGGAACAGAATTCTTCCTCCGTAAGCCATGCGTGTCGTAAGAAGCAACTAAAATGCTGGGAGCAAGGGGCTAGTAACCCCTTTTCCCGTATAAATTACTAAATTTAAAAAGAGAAACTTTCGTTTTTCTTTTTGAGCCACCCTGCCTCGGTGGGATACGGCTGGTTTGTTGAAAAAATAATAATAATAATAATAATAATAATAATAATAATAATAATAATAATAATAATAATAATAATAATGAGAAGAAGAAGAAGAAGAAGAAGAAGAAGAAGAATCTGACAACTAGTCAGTCTGACTCAGTCTTGTAAGGGGGTTGTATACCAGACATTACCTACCACAAGTAATACTGAGTCAGTCTTGCTTCCTGTGTATTGTTTGTATCAACGGTATGGAAGTTTATTTGATAAACTTTAATAATGAAAAAGATAAAAATTAATTAAAAAGAAAGGTCTAGGAAATATGTGTATTCAGTGGAGGTAAATAGTATAAAATAATGACACGTTGGAAAAATAAGCACATATGTAGTAAAATCCGATCCTTTATTGACTGCGTTGTTCACTCCCTTCAAGGAAGGTTCCTTGATGTTGGTGAGGGGCTCTTGATTTAGGGAATTGGAACTGTGCTCCAGTTCCCCGAATTAAGCCTGAATGCCTTCCACATCCCCCCCCCCCAGGCGCTGTATAATCCTCCGGGTTTAGCGCTTCCCCCTTGATTATAATAATAATATTGACTGCGTTTCGGCCACACAGTAGCCTTTTTTTAGTCATAAACATATATGTTTGTTACTTGAAAAAGTTCACTGTGTGGGCGAAACGTTGTCGATAAAGATTGTTATAATGCATCTGTGTTTATTTTTTTCATGTGCTTTCAAAATAGTGAATGTCATTATGGCTATAGTACAAAGGCTGGCAACGTGGGGTGCACGCATCCCCAGAGGTGCACGCTCCCCCACGCGTTGCCAGCCTGGGGTAACCCCCCCAGGGGTTCACGCTCCCCCAGGAGTTGCCGGTCTGGGAAGCACCCCCAGGGGTTGCCAACCAGGGGTGCACGCACCCCCTGGGGGTTGCCAGTCTGGGATGCACCCCCAAGGGTTACCAACCTGGGGAGCACACATCCTCTGGGGTGGACGCTCCCCCAGGGGTTGCCAACCTGGGGTGCCCTCACCCCCAGGGGTGCGAGATGGTATTTCAGGGGGTGCGACAAAAAGTCATAATGAAAAACAATTCCGTTATTTTACCAAAGAACTTTTCTAATTGCTCATTTTGCATTTTTTGAGATCAATTTGTCCACCCACGGTACTGTATTTGACTCAATTTTTGATTCAAAAATTAGAAATTTGACTTCTTTATATTCAAATGTGATATTACTTTTGTAGGGGTGTAACATTAATCAAATCATTCCCAGGGATAACACACTGAATTATTTAATGAATAAGACTGTGTCTAAACACTGTACACTATAAATTGTACCACCTGGCATATTGCTGTATACTAGTACCGTCCAGCACATGATATACAAATGAACGAAGCACAGCTTGCTGAAACAAGAGGTCAAGCCAGATGGCGAGGCACCAGTAGCTAGCAGTACACAGCAGCCGTCAGTAACACACAACAACTGGCAAGGACACAGACATGCAAACTCGACCTAACTGGGCATTGAACCTTGCCTTCAATATAAGTAAAAAAAAATCCCAGATCACTTAAGCTAGGTGCAGTAACATCCAATTCTGGACCACGACTGTGTAGATATTAAAAACTGACAAATTAGATCAAGAGATCGACTCTAGGCCTTAGGCTTAAAAAAAAAACAGTGTGTCCCGACACAACCAAAAAAATGTCAAATATTCACAATTTTACATAAAACCCTGAAAATGTAGTTGTACGGAGAACAAGATGTATATTATGCCTCACTAACGAGAATATTACTAGAATGTGTTACAATGAACACGATGGCAGGGAGAGGAAGAACAGGGACAGGAGCGTTCTGTCTTCACGACAAAGATAGATAGATAGATAGATAGATAGAGATATATATATATATATATATATATATATATATATATATATATATATATATATATATATATAGAGAGAGAGAGAGAGAGAGAGAGAGAGAGAGAGAATGTGGTGCTGGCAGGATGCTGGGGGAGGAGGGGGGAGGTTCCTTACCAGCAGCTTGACAAAACTCCCAGCATGCATCAGAACTAACTAATTACCATTAACACAAAACAGAGCAGATGACAGCCAATTAAATTCAGTTTGTGCGAGCATGGAAACTGTGAAGATTCAAAATGCATCAGACGTACTCTTATTACTATATATAAATGAGACAATATTGAGATTATAAAATAATGTATTTTTAGTCAGAATATTTTAATTTTAGTGGTCAGCAGGAAATTATTCGGATTTTTAAAAATTATCATCAGTTTTGATTAAAAAAGAGATAATCTTCATATTTTAGCTAAAAATTGAAGTAATATTTTCGTTTTAACTGTTAACTAAAATAAATGTAAGATAATATTAACAGTATCTATTAAAGGTGTAAATATTTATAATGCCTTGCTTGTATTATCCGTTCATGACAACATCACAGGTGTGACTGAGGAGGCACTTAATATCCCTATGTCCTTGTATCAGCATATCCCAGGCGCACAGGAACACGTGTCAATAGAAGAGTGTTTGTTCAATGAAGATGGATAACTGTTGAATTATCTATGAAATATCCTGTGCGCTGTTACTCTCTGCAATTTGCGGTACAGGGTGACGTACTTCTTGGTGGACACGGTCCTTACTGACATTACACAGGGGTTCATGGCAGTGGTGAAGGTTGCAATTGTAGCAGCAAGCAAACCATGGTGACCAAAAGACTGAAGTCTGACGTCACTTACTGAAGTACACAGGCTTGTATACTGAGGTGGTGGAGCCTCTAGTTCATGTACTTTTTAATTAAACAAAAATTGGGCATATCAGCATTGTGTTGCTACCCTATCTTATATTATGGTTACACAGTGAGAACTCAGGGAGCTTCCTCTGTCACATTGACATTCAGAATGGGGTCATACAAGGTGGTGAAACCTGTTTGCCTGAGCTGGGAGGCTTCAGTAAGGCAATGAAGATATCGTCAAGTATTCCAGAAACGGTTCATCAGATATGAGACCTTCAAAGGTTTTGTTCCAGTACAACTGGAGTTACTATCCCTTGGGAATTGCCATCTCTTATGATAGCATATCAAATATAAAGACAGTGGTAAAAATTACAGTAAACAAATTACAACATGAAGTACAAATGAGTATTTCAAATAAGAAGCATTAAAGTTGTACA
>NC_091296.1:45142898-45285398 GCF_038502225.1 Cherax quadricarinatus
AAAAAGGAGGCAGATACGAAGCATTAACTACAGACCAGTGTCACTGACATGTATAGTATGCAAAGTCATTGAGAAGATTGTCAGAAGAAGAGTGGTGGAACACCTAGAAAGGAATGATCTCATCAACAGCAGCCAACATGGTTTCAGGGACGGGAAATCCTGTGTCACAAACCTACTGGAGTTCTATGACAAGGTGATAGCAGTAAGACAAGAGAGAGAGAGGGGTAAGTGGATTGCATCTTCTTGGACTGCAAGAAGGCGTTTGACACAGTACCACACAAGAGATTAGTGCAAAAACTGGAGGACCAAGCAGGGATAACAGGGAAGGCACTACAATGGATCAAGGAATACTTGTCAGGAAGACAGCAGCGAATAATGGTACTTGGCGAGATGTCAGAGTGGGCACCTGTGACCAGCGGGGTCCCACAGGGGTCAGTCCTAGGACCAGTGCAGTTTCTGGTATTTGTGAACGACATGAGGGAAGGAATAAACTCTGAAGTGTCCCTGTTTGCAGATGACGTGAAGTTGATGAGAAGAATTCATTCGATCGAAGACCAGGCAGAACTACAAAGGGATCTGGACAGACTGCAGACATGGTCCAGCAATTGGCTCCTGGAGTTCAATCCCACCAAGTGCAAAGTCATGAAGATTGGGGAAGGGCAAAGAAGACCGCAGACGGAGTACAGTCTAGGGGGCCAGAGACTACAAACCTCACTCAAGGAAAAATATCTTGGGGTGAGTATAACACCAGGCACATCTTCTGAAGCGCACATCACCCAAATAACTGCTGCAGCATATGGACGCCTGGCAAACCTCAGAACAGCATTCCGACATCTTAATAAGGAATCGTTCAGGACCCTGTACACCGTGTACGTTAGGCCCATATTGGAGTATGCGGCACCAGTTTGGAACCCACACCTAGCCAAGCATATAAAGAAACTAGAGAAAGTGCAAAGGTTTGCAACAAGACTAGTTCCAGAGCTAAGAGGTATGTCCTACGAGGATAGGTTAAGGGAAATCAACCTGACGACACTGGAGGACAGGAGAGATAGGGGGGACATGATAACGACTTACAAAATACTGAGAGGAATTGACAAGGTGGACGAAGATAGGATGTACCAGAGACTGGACACAGCAACACGGGGACACAGTTGGAAGCTGAAGACACAGTTGAATCACAGGGATGTATTTCTTCAGCCACAGAGTAGTCAGTAAGTGGAATAGTTTAGGAAGCGATCTAGTGGAGGCAGGATCCTTACATAGCTTTAAGCAGAGGTACGATAAAGCTCATGGTTCAGGGAGAGTGACCTAGTAGCGACCAGTAAAGAGGCGGGGCCAGGAGCTTGGACTCGACCCCTGCAACCTCAACTAGGTGAGTACATCTAGGTGAGTACACACACACACACACACACACACACCAAAGCACACACACACACACACACACACACACACATGGAAATTCGAGAAAATGGAAGGCATAGATGAGACGGGAGAAAGAGACTACACAGCAGGAACACTTCAGTCTGGGGAACACAAAGTGGTCATTGCAGTGATGTATAATCCACCACAGAACTGCAGGAGGCCAAGAGAGGAATATAAAGAGAGCAACAGAGCAATGGTGGACACACTTGCTGAGGTGGCAAGAAGAGCTCACTCCAGCAGAGCAAAGTTGCTGGTTATGGGGGATTTCAACCACAGGGAGATTGACTGGGAAAGCCTGGAGCCACATGGGGGTCCCGAAACATGGAGAGCCAGGATGTTGGACGTGGTGCTGGAAAACCTCATGCACCAACATGCTAAGGACACTACCAGAGTGAGAGGGGAGGATGAACCAGCAAGATTGGACCTTGTGTTCACCCTGGGCAGCTCAGACATTTAGGACATCAAGTATGAGAGTCCCCTAGGAGCTAGCGACCACGTGGTTCTGCGCTTTGAATACATAGTAGAGCTGCAAGTGGAGAGAATAACAGGAGTTGAATGGGAAAAGCCTGACTATAAAAGAGGGGACTACATAGGGTTGAAGAACTTCCTGCGGGAGGTCCAGTGGGACAGAGAACTGGCAGGAAAGCCAGTAAATGAAATGATGGAATATGTAACAACAAAATGCAAGGAGGCAGTGGAAAGGTTTATTTCCAAGGGCAACAGTAACAACGGGAAGACCAGAACGAGCCCCTGGTTTACCCGACGGTGCAAGGAGGCAAAAACAAAATGCAATAGAGAATGGAAAAAGTACAGAAGGCAGAGAACACACGAAAATAGGGAGATCAGTCGCAGAGCCAGGAATGAGTACGCACAGGTAAGGAGGGAGGCCCAACGACAGTATGAAAATGACATAGCATCGAGAATCAAGACTGACCCGAAACTGTTGTATAGCTACATCAGGAGGAAGACAACAGTCAAGGACCAGGTGATCAGATTTAGGACAGAAGGTAGAGAACTCACAAGAAATGATCAGGAGGTATGTGAGGAGCTGAACAGGAGATTTAAGGAAGTTTTTACAGTAGAGACAGGAAGGGCTGTGGGAAGACAGCACAGAAGGGAACATCAAGAGGGAATATACCGACAAGTGTTGGATGACATACGAACAACTGAGGAGGAGGTGAAGAAGCTCTTAAGTGACCTTGACACCTCAAAGGGGATGGGACAGGACATCTCCCCATGGGTCCTTAGAGAAGGAGCAGAGATGCTGTGCGTGCCTCTAACCACAATCTTCAAC
The DNA here is from genome assembly GCF_038502225.1 of Cherax quadricarinatus. Classification (NCBI taxonomy): domain Eukaryota; kingdom Metazoa; phylum Arthropoda; class Malacostraca; order Decapoda; family Parastacidae; genus Cherax; species Cherax quadricarinatus. The sequence continues at coordinate 45,145,615 of NC_091296.1, forward strand.
ACATCCCTTGAAACTGGGCAACTACCTGAGAAATGGAAGACAGCTAATGTAGTCCCCATATTTAAGAAAGGAAACAGAAACGAGGCACTAAACTACAGACCTGTGTCTCTGACATGTATTGTGTGCAAAGTCATGGAGAAGATTATCAGGAGGAGAGTGGTCGAACACCTGGAAAGGAACAAGATTATAAATGAAAACCAGCATGGGTTCATGGAAGGCAAATCTTGTATCACAAACCTCCTGGAGTTTTATGACATGGTAACAGAAGTAAGACACGAGAGAGAGGGGTGGGTAGATTGCGTTTTCCTAGACTGCAGGAAGGCCTTTGACACAGTTCCCCACAAGGGATTAGTGCAGAAGCTGGACGATCAGGCGCATGTAAAAGGGAGGGCAATGCAATGGATAAGGGAATACCTGACAGGGAGGCAGCAACGAGTCATGGTACGTGAAGAGGTATCACAGTGGGCGCCTGTTACGAGCGGGGTCCCACAGGGGTCAGTTCTAGGACCAGTGCTATTTTTGATATATGTGAACGACATGATGGAAGGAATAGACTCTGAAGTGTCCCTGTTCGCAGATGACGTGAAGTTGATGAGAAGAATTAAATCGGACGAGGATGAGGCAGGATTGCAAAGAGACCTGGACAGGCTGGACATGTGGTCCAGTAACTGGCTTCTCGAATTCAATCCAGCCAAATGCAAAGTCATGAAGATTGGGGAGGGGCAAAGAAGACCGCAGACAGAGTATAGGCTAGGTGGACAAAGACTACAGACCTCACTCAGGGAGAAAGACCTTGGGGTGACCATAACAACGAGCACATCACCGGAGGCACACATCAACCAAATAACCGCTGCAGCATACGGGCGCCTGGCAAACCTGAGAATAGCGTTCAGATACCTTAATAAGGAATCGTTCAAGACACTGTACACTGTGTATGTTAGGCCCATACTGGAGTATGCAGCACCAGTCTGGAACCCACACCTGGTCAAGCACGTCAATAAGTTAGAGAAAGTACAAAGGTTTGCAACAAGGCTAGACCCAGAGCTCAATGGAATGTCGTACGAGGAAAGGTTAAGGGAAATCGGACTGACGACACTGGAGGACAGAAGGGTCAGGGGAGACATGATAACGACATACAAGATACTGCGGGGAAAAGACAAGGTGGACAGAGATAGGATGTTCCAGAGAGGGGACACAGGGACAAGGGGTCACAACTGGAAGCTGAAGACTCAGACGAGTCACAGGGACGTTAGGAAGTATTTCTTCAGTCATAGAGTTGTCAGCAAGTGGAATAGCCTAGCAAGTGAAGTAGTGGAGGCAGGAACCATACATAGTTTTAAGAAGAGGTATGACAAAGCTCAGGAAGCAGAGAGAGAGAGGACCCAGTAGCGATCAGTGAAGAGGCGGGGCCAGGAGCTGAGTCTCGACCCCTGCAACCACAATTAGGTGAGTATAATTAGGTGAGTACACACACACACACACACACACACACACACACACACACACACACACACACACACACACACACACACGCACACACCACACACACACACACACACACACACACACACACTCACCAAAAAAAAACACACACACAGACACACACACACGTACACGCACACACTCACCAAAACAATAAAAAAAAAACAAAAAACGCATGCGAAAACAAACATACACATAAAAGCACATACACAAACACATTCACACAAACACACCCACACAAGCACATTCAAGAAAACACACCCATTAACACCCACATCACACCCACATCACCCACCCACATCACACACCCACACAAACACAGGCACACCATCACACCCACATAACACACCCACATAAACATAGCCTCACCATCAAAAACGACCAGGTCCAGCAGCATTAATCACGCCCGCACACTCTACCACCCACATAAAAGCCGCCCACGGATTTGCCACATCAGTCACTCTTAGCGCCCCCATTAATTTCGCCAAGCTCTCCCGGCGGGCAAATACGCCAGCTAATTCCAGCTGTCCCGGTCCTCAGTACAGCTAGTAATTTCCTCTACCGCCAGCCCCTCACAGGGGCGGTAAGTGGTACTCACGCCCACGTGGGCGGTAAGTGACATTCACGCCCACATGGACGGTGAGTGGCACTCACACCCACAGCATTTACCTCAGGTAATTTCTGTCCGAATAAATAAAATTTGCGATTTTGGCTTAAATAGTAACGCACTTCTTGCCGAATAGGGCAAGTTAAAATTTGTGTATGCAGTAATTTCGCAAAAATCATTCTCACTCTAACGAAAAAAATATATTTCGCTGTGTTTGCTTATTATTAAATTATTGTAAACCTATATAAAACATATTTAGTTGGATTAGGCTAAATTAAATTACGCTTGTTATAATAAAGTTAGGTAAGTTTCTTAAGGTTCTTTTGGTACTAAATCATTAATTTTTATATTAAAATAAATGAAAAATATATCTTTACATGTATAAGAGAAAATGTTAGAAATGACTTAATTGTAAATGAGTTCTTGCTAATTGATATTATATATATATATATATATATATATATATATATATATATATATATATATATATATATATATATATAATATAGGGAGGTACCTCCTCTAGAACTGTTCTGGGGACCCTCATCCTCAGAGAAAAGAATAAACTTGCTTCAGGGAAAACTCAAGGTTCTCTCTGAAGCTGTTTGAGAATTTTCTCCTACCACCCCCTATATTTCAAGTACATTGGCCAAACATTCACAAAAATACAACAGAAAGTAAAACAACATAGGTAACTCAGAGCTACTTCTCTAATACTTCCTCCAGCTCCCCTGCGGTGGGCCGCGTGCCCAGAATGCTGCAGGCATTTCCTCTCTGGATCGCAACACTGAGTCTTTGAAAGAGGAAGCTGGTCGCCCTGTGGTCCTTGGTTTCTATGATGAGCTTTTCACCCAGCTCTTTGAGGAACTTCAGAGCACACTTGCCCCATGCTCCAAGGGTCTCCGACCCTATTGGAATGAAGTTATAGCAAGGGGGAAGGTCTTCATATTTTCGGATCTTCTGGGTCTCCCTGTGGCTGGCAGCTCCACCCACTTCCACTACCGAGTATGGCAAGTAGGTGTCTGCCAATGTGGCAGCACAGGTGTAGTTCCAGCAATCTACTTTCCATCCTTCCAGGGTAGCATAGTGACTCCATCAGGACGCTTTTGACTTCTATCAAACTTCTGTACTTGGGGTTCCCGTTGAGCTGGGCAACGGACTGTGGCGAGGCTTCTCTTTATGATGTCATTGACCTCCTCATGTCTGGCATACTTCCCTTCTGCTGTGTGACACACGAGACCATGAAGTCCGAATTGATCAGCTGTCGCCCTGCCGCAAATACACCTATGTTCGGTGAGGATGGGGGCGGCTAGGCGAAGAGCAACACTAATCCGAATGGCCTGTGGGTCGAGACGGGTGCCCAGGGAGGAACTGGGAACAGCTAACAGGAAATCTCCTGAGTGTGGTGCCTTCACTGCCAGGAGACGAGCCTTGTCCTTTCCTGAAGCATTGGAGAGCATTGTGTTGGCGATTTTTTCCATGATCGGTTTGTCCCAGTGGGACTGTTTGTGCTCTTTGGGAGGAGCTGGTCTACTGGAGGAGTCTGTAAGGGTGTCCCACCGAATAGCTGCTTCAGTAAACCTGGTCTTGAGCTCCTACCACGTCTCTCAAGCGTTCGGGAACTATCTTCTTGACTAATGCACTGGAAGCCAAACACGAAGACAGAAAAGCAGGTAAAGCAACATGCGTAGCTTTGCGCACCCCTATACCTCCCAGTCGCACTGGGAGGGTTGCCTGATCCCATTGCTGATCCTCTAGTGACAGGTTCAGTGCCTTCTTAAAAGTTGATCTCAGGTGTGCGTCATATTCATCGAGTGTTGGGTTGTCAAAAGAGGGTTCACACCTCAGGAAGTAAGTGAGTCTTGGCATAGTAAGACACCTTGTGAGGAGATGCAGAGCATCATGGGCATCAAGATCGTTTATTCTCTCCTCCATTCTCATCAGGTCATTCAATTTGTCCCTGAGGACAGTGTCGATGGCCTGGTGACCCAGCGGTGTCCCCTATATATATATATATATATATATATATATATATATATATATATATATATATATATATATATATATATATATATATATTTATATACATATATATATATGTCGTGCCGAATATGTAAAACTGGTCAATTAGTCAATTTAAAATTAAGTTCTTCGTGAAATTTTCCCTTATACATTTAAAGATATATTTTTTTCATTAATGTTAATGTAATATTTTTTATTTTTGAACCAAAAGAGTCTTAGAAAACTTACCTAACCTTATTATAACAAGAACAATTTATTTTAGCCTAACTCAACTAAATATATTTTAAATACGCTTACAATAATTTAATACTAAACAAACACAAACAAATATATTTTTTTCGTTAGGTTAAGAATGATTTTGGCGAAATTATTGCATACACAAATTTTCACTTGCCCTGTATGGCAAGATGAGTGTTGCTATTTAAGCCAAGATGGCAAGTTCTGCCTATTCGGCACGACATACATATATATATTTATATATATATATATATATATATATATATATATATATATATATATATATATATATATATATATATATATGTCGTGCCGAATAGGCAGAACTTGCTATCTTGGCTTAAATAGCAACGCTCATCTTGCCATATAGGACAAGTGAAAATTTGTGTATGCAATAATTTCGCGAAAATCATTTTGAACCTAACGAAAAAAATATATTTCACTGAGTTTGTTTAGTACTAAATTATTGTAAACAAATCTAAAATATATTTAGTTGGGTTAGGCTAAAATAAATTGTTCTTGTTATAATAAGGTTAGGTAAGTTTTCTAAGATTCTTTTGGAGCAAAATTAAAATTTTTTACATTAACATTAATGAAAAAAATATATCTTTAAACGTATAAGAGAAAATTTTAGAAAGGACTTAATTTAAAATGAGTTCTTGCTAATTGACCAGTTTTACATATTTGGCACGACATATATATATATATATATATATATATATATATATATATATATATATATATATAATCGGTGATACACACGTAACAACATGTACCGTATATGCCACCTTTATATCAACAATGTATCTCTTAAATCTTCTGTACCATATTATGTAATAAAATATTCCTATTGGTAAAAAATATATATACTAAAAGATGGGGTGGTAGGGGAAGTGGAATATTCAAACGGCTTCAGGAAGAAATCCAAATATTCTTCCTTGAAGCCTTTTTATCCACTTCTCCGAGGCTATGGATCCCACAATTTACACCAGAGGTGGACCCCATATTATTTATATATATATATATATATATATATATATATATATATATATATATATATATATATATATACATATATATATATGTATGTATGTATGTATGTATATTGCGAGGCCAAGTACTGGCAATGGTTGACTACTCTCTGTCTAGTATTTTCTCTAGACACTTGAGATGAAACTAACTTTCTATTAATAATACTTCAACAACTGTCAAAACTACAACATTTTCTTAGAATTTCAAATAATTCTTGGCCATTGAGGACCTATAGTAGATTCACTCTCTTAAATGTTTGAATAATATTTCTTCGTAGGCTTCATTTTTTTTTATCATTCTTCATATAGTAAGTGTTTAATAATGATACATTATTAGTTGCTCTTCCTTACATCCCTTCCAGCCACTCTTTGTGTTTCCTGTAACCTGCGTATGAACTGGGCAAAATTTCAGTGTGTGGTCTGAATTGTTTGGTAAAAATGTAGCAATCCGTCAGCTTGGCACCTGGCTCATAGACTTTGTTTAGTATATAGTAATCCGTCAACTTGGCAGCTGACTCATAGACTTTGTTTAGTATATAGTAATCCGTCAGCTTGGCAGCTGACTCATAGACTTTGTTTAGTATATAGTAATCCGTCAACTTGGCAGCTAACTCATAGACGTTGTTTAGTATACATAAGTTTGATGCTTATTATTGCTACCAGATCCTTTGGTTTCTTTTTCTCCATCCGTCTGTTTTCATACATTTCATTCTTATATCTTTGAATACTCATTTACTCTGTCATGACAATTTTTTTTTATCAATTTGAAGTTATTCGCGATTCTGATCCCTGAAGAACTTTGTTCAGTACGTCTGGCAAGTCACTTCACCGTTGAGTACCACTCGTTATTTTCTGTGAGAAAATTGTTGATTCAGGTCTGAAACGTGTTTCTAATTCCATTTACATTAATTTTATTCATCAGTATTATATATGGTACCTTGTCAACTGCTTCTTGTATATTTAGGTACACATCTGTTGATTTTTTAATTTTAGTTTTTTGTATATAGAACCGAAAAATACATTAGTGTTCAAGGCATAATTTATTACTGCAAAATACCTGTGAGGTTCTACTAATATAATAATTATCTTTCAAAAATTTTATCAAGTTCCTTAAAACAATTTCTATTTGTTTACCAAAAGTTGAGATTGAGTTAATGGGACGAGTTTAGAATACTCGGTTTTTTCTTCCTTCTTATTGATTGCTTTAACAGTTTCCAGTCGTTTAGCATTTTTTCCTCCTTTCAATGTTTTGTTAAACATTAACGTTTGTGTGAGCAATTTATAGACTAAATATTTTTTTAGGAGAAAGTTCAGCTAACCTGCTCGATGTCTTATTGTCCAAATTTTGTAGCAGTGTTAAATATCCTTCATGGCTTTAGCTCCTGTAATGAATATAACAATAATGCTAATAAAAATAATAATAATCTGCGTCTTTAGGTATTTTAATATGCCCAGGCTGTTTATTTTGCAGACAGTTGTGTTGGATTCAGGTCCTCAGCAATAAATGTTGCTCCTTTAGAATGTATCTTGTTCTGCTGTAAACACTAAATTAAAATCTGCGTTGAGTGTTGATTTCATTTCTCTTTTTGTTTGGTATTTTGTCGTTGCTGCTCATTTAACTTATCATCACTAGTTTCCGCTTATTTTTTCCTTTGATAGGCACAGTTTGCTATTTAAATGGATTGTTCCTTTCGTGTGTATCTTTTAATTTCTGAGGTAGTTTCTTACCAACTGTTCGATTTTTAATAAACTGTGTTACAATGCTTGGTCGGAACAAGATCCCAGGTATTTCCACGAGTGGCAGCTGTGACAACCTGTGTTCGTGAGCTCCTTCACTCGTACTGACATGTTTATCTGGGCGATACTTCTCACTCAGTGTTCCATTTTATATTAGAAGAAATAACATCACTGCCTCTTAGTTACTCATGGATTTACTTTCGTCGTACGAGAAGGTGGTCACTTTCCGTCACTTTACTGATATTGTTGGGACTGATGATAAACTGCACAGAGAATAAATACTTGCTTTTCACTGCAATGAATTTTCATATATTACGGAGACGTGTGAGTGTTCGTCATGATTTGAAGCTTGAAAGTCCTATAATTCATTAATAATATATCGTAATATGTAATATGTCATTGCTTATTGTGTTGGTTTAAGCTTCCTTGAAAATAGTAAATATTGACAAAGCAATTTCATCAGTAACCCTGGAAGTTTAAATTCAACCAAGAACCTCTCTGAACAGTAACATCTGGACGCTCAATTAGTCAAAATGTTAAAAATTGGGAAATGTTCTATGGGCATTAAAGAAAAGAATGTGTGTTCTGATACAAGTGGACTTCTTTACCAGATGGATATTGCTGTTTAACTTCCATGTTACTTGGTGAAAGTGATAGTTACTAGTTACATGGGTAAATCGCGTCATGAATAAGTCAGGCCAGTACGAGTCAGAACTGTCAAGGTAAATGAATCATTCATGCTAGTGGAGGTAAGAATGATCAAGGCACATGAGCTAATACATTAGTGTGTAAATGAGAATTATTAAGGTTCATGAATAAGTCAACTCAGTGTTGAGATTGACGACGATTCCAGTCACATGTGTGTGTGTGTGTGTGTGTGTGTGTGTGTGTGTGTGTGTGTGTGTGTGTGTGTGTGTGTGTGTGTGTGTGTGTGTGACTGAGCGAGGTACATGACCCAGCCCCGTCAGTGTAATTAAGAATGATCAAGGTATATGAAAAAAAAAATCATCTTCTCAACTTGAGCTTTAAACATAGATCCTGAAGGTGAAAGAAAAAGGCGTGAACGATGAAGCTAAACGATCCTGGAGCGTAATGTGAGACCCTTAACAGTAAATGATTGAATATAATCAATAATTTAATATCTGCAAAAGTACCACCACACAACCTGTAACACTGTCCAATCACTCCACAACAAATTATTCATCTCAGTCGAAGAGCCAAGTTGGTGAAGGAGCTTTCATTGCGTGTAGAGCTTTACTGAAGTGATGAAGCTCTACACTTTGTAAAATATTGTCCCAATAATAGCAAATTAAAAATTGTGAATTTCTCTTCATACTTGTCGGCAATTTGCCTTTTTAGTAACAAAAAAAAGCAGTTTATTCATCAATACCCGGTAGGTGAAGTCCATGCATAAAGTAGCAAGCAGCACACAGACGCGAAGAAAACTGAAACAATCCCAGGCAAGACGAACACGCTCTTCTATTGTGTATCAGGCTAGACGATCGTGGATGTGATAACTAACAGTGATAGTGGATGTAAGAGCCAGCAGCGATAGTGGCGGTGGATGTAAGAGCCAGCAGCTTTAGTGGTGGATGATGTAAGAGCCAGCAGTGATAATGGTGGTGGATGTAAGAGCCAGCAGTGATAATGGTGGTGGATGTAAGAGCCAGCAGCGATAGTGGTGGTGGATGTAAGAGCCAGCAGCGATAGTGGTGGATGATGTAAGAGCCAGCAGTGATAATGGTGGTGGATGTAAGAGCCAGCAGTGATAATGGTGGTGGATGTAAGAGCCAGCAGCGATAGTGGTGGATGATGTAAGAGCCAGCAGTGATAATGGTGGTGGATGTAAGAGCCAGCAGTGATAGTGGTGGTGGATGTAAGAGCCAGCAGTGATAGTGGTGGTGGATGTAAGAGCCAGCAGTGATAGTGTTGGTGGATGTAAGAGCCAGCAGTGATAGTGATGGATGATGTAAGAGCCAGCAGTGATAATGGTGGTGGATGTAAGAGCCAGCATTGATAGTGGTGGATGATGTAAGAGCCAGCAGTGATAGTGGTGGATGATGTAAGAGCCAGCAGTGATAGTGGTGGATGATGTAAGAGCCAGCAGTGAAAGTGGTGGATGATGTAAGAGCCAGCAGTGATAATGGTGGTGGATGTAAGAGCCAGCATTGATAGTGGTGGTGGATGTAAGAGCCAGCATTGATAGTGGTGGTGGATGTAAGAGCCAGCAGTGATAGTGGTGGTGGATATAAGAGCCAGCAGTGATAGTGGGGGAGGCTGTAAGATACAGCAGTGATAGTGGTGGTGGATGTAAGAGCCAGCAGTGATAGTGATGGTGGATGTAAGAGCCAGCAGTGATAGTGATGGTGGATGTAAGAGCCAGCAGTGATAATGGTGGTGGATGTAAGAGCCAGCAGTGAGAGTGGTCGTGGATGTAAGATACAGCAGTGATAGTGGTGGTGGATGTAAGAGCCAGCAGTGACAGTGGTGGTGAATGTAAGAGCCAACAGTGGTAGTGCTGGTGGATGTAAGAGCCAGTAGTGATAGTGGTGGTAGATGTAAGAACTGGCAGTGATAGGGGTGGTAGATGTAACAAACAGCAGTGATAGTGGTGGTGGATGTAAGGGCCAGCAGTGATAGTGGTGGTGGATGTAAGAGCCAGCAGTGATAGAGGTGGTAGATGTAAGAGCCAGCAGTGATAGTGATGGTGGATGTAAGAGCCAGCAGTGACAGTGGTGGTGGATGTAAGAACCAGCAGTGATAGTGGTGGTGGATGTAAGAGCCAACAGTGATAGTGGTCGTGAATATAAGAGCCAGCAGTGATAGTTTTGCTGCATGTAAGAGCCAGTAGTGATAGTGGTGGTGGATGAAAGAGCCAGCAGTGATAGTGGTGATGGATGTAAGAGCCATCTGTGATAGTGGTGGTAGATGTAAGAGCCAGCAGTGATAGTGGTGATACATGTAAGATACAGCAGTGATAGTGGTGGTAGATGTAAGAGACAGCAGTGATAGTGGTGGTGGATGTAAGAGCCAGCAGCGATAGTGGTGGTGGATGTAAGAGCCAGCAGTGATAGTGGTGATGGATGTAAGAGCCATCTGTGATAGTGGTGGTAGATGTAAGAGCCAGCAGTGATAGTGGTGATACATGTAAGATACAGCAGTGATAGTGGTGGTAGATGTAAGAGACAGCAGTGATAGTGGTGGTGGATGTAAGAGCCAGCAGCGATAGTGGTGGTGGATGTAAGAGCCAGCAGTGATAGTGATGGTGGATGTAAGAGCCAGCAGTGATAGTGGTGGTGGATGCAGGATGCAGCAGTGATCGTGGTGGTAGATGTAAGAGTCAGCAGTGGTAGTGACGGTGGATGTAAGAGCCAGCAGTGATAGTGGTGGTAGATGTAAGAACCAACAGTGATAGGGGTGGTAGATGTAAGAAACAGCAGAGATAGTGGTGGTGGATGTAAGGGCCAGCAGTGATAGTGGTGGTGGATGTAAGAGGCAGCATTGATAGTGGTGGTACATGTAAGAGCCAGCAGTGAGAGTGATGGTGGATGTAAGAGCCAGCAGTGATAGTTATGCTGCATGTTAGAGCCAGTAGTCTTAGTGGTGGTGGATGTAAGAGCCAGCAGTGATGGTGGTGGTGGATGTAAGAGCCAGCAGTGACAGTGGTGGTGAATGTAAGAGCCAGCAGTGATAGTGGTGGTAGATATAAGAGCCAGCAGTGATAGTGGGGGTGGACGTAAGAGACAGCAGTGATACTGGTGGCAGATGTAAGAGGCAGCAGTGATACTGGTGGTGGATGTAAGAGACAGCAGTGCTAGTGGTGGTGGATGTAAGACTCAGCAGTGATAGTAGTGGTACATGTAAGAGCCAGCAGTGAGAGTGATGGTGGATGTAAGAGCCAGCAGTGATAGTTATGCTGCATGTTAGACCCAGTAGTCTTAGTGGTGGTGGATGTAAGAGCCAGCAGTGATGGTGGTGGTGGATGTAAGAGCCAGCAGTGACAGTCGTGGTGAATGTAAGAGCCAGCAGTGATAGTGGTGGTAGATATAAGAGCCAGCAGTGATAGTGGGGGTGGACGTAAGAGACAGCAGTGATACTGGTGGCAGATGTAAGAGGCAGCAGTGATACTGGTGGTGGATGTAAGAGCCAGCAGTGCTAGTGGTGGTGGATGTAAGACTCAGCAGTGATAGTGGTGGTACATGTAAGAGCCAGTAGTGTTAGTGGTGGTGGATGTAAGAGCCAGCAGCGATAGTGGTGGTGGATGTAAGAGCCAGCAGTGATAGTGGTGGTGGATGTAAGAGCCAGCAATGATAGAGGTGGTAAATGTAAGAGCCAGCAGTGATAGTGGTGGTAGATGTAAGAGCCAGCAGTGTCCAGTGACTCTTTCGACTTCTGCAATCATCGACAGCGAGTGTTTATATTCTCTACATTCCCCAAACACACTCAGCAGTGATAATGGTGGTGAACTTAAGAGCCAGCAGTTATAGTGGTGATGGACGTAAGAACCAGCAGTGATAGTGGTGGGAGATGTAAGAGTCAGCAGTGATAGTGATGGTGGATGTAAGAGCCAGCAGTGATAGTGGTGGTGGATGCAGGACGCAGCAGTGATCGTGGTGGTAGATGTAAGAGTCAGCAGTGGTAGTGATGGTGGATGTAAGAGCCAGCAGTGATAGTGGTGGTAGATGTAAGAACCAACAGTGATAGGGGTGGTAGATGTAAGAAAAAGCAGTGATAGTGGTGGTGGATGTAAGGGCCAGCAGTGATAGTGGTGGTGGATGTAAGAGGCAGCACTGATAGTGGTGGTGGATGTAAGAGCCAGCAGTGATAGTGGTAGTATATGTAAGAGCCAGCAGTGATAGTGGTGGTGGATGTAAGAGACAGCAATGATATTGGCGGTGGATATAAGAGCCAGTAATGATAGTGGTGGTTGAAATAAGAGCCAGCAGTGATAGTGGTGGTAGATGTAAAAGCCAGCAGTGATAGTGGTGGTGGATATAAGAGCCAGCAATGATAGAGGTGGTAAATGTAAGAGCCAGCAGTGATTGTGGTGATAGATGTAAGATACAGCAGTTATAGTGGGGGTAGATGTAAGAGCCAGCAGTGATAGTGGTGGTGGATGTAAGAGCCAGCAGTGATAGTGGTGGATGATGTAATAGGCAGCAGTGATAATATAGGTGGATGTAAGAGCCAGCAGCGATAGTGATGGTGGATGTAAGAGCAAGCAGTGATAGTGGTGGTGGATGTAAGAGCCAGCAGTGATAGTGGTGGTAGATGTAAGAGCCAGAAGTGTCCAGTGACTCTTTCGATTTCTGCAATCATCGACAGCGAGTGTTTATCTTCTCTACATTCCCCAAACACACTCAGCAGTGATAATGGTGGTGGACTTAAGAGCCAGCAGTTATAGTGGTGATGGATGTAAGAGCCAGCAGTGATAGTGGTGGCAGATGTAAGAGTCAGCAGTGATAGTGATGGTGGATGTAAGAGCCAGCAGTGATAGTGGTGGTGAATATAAGAGCCAACAGTGATACTGGTTGTGGATGTATGATACAGCATTGATAGTGGTGGTAGATGTAAGAGCCAGCAGTGACAGTGGTGGTAAATGTAAGAGCCAGCAGTGGTAGTGGTGGTGGATGTAAAAGTCAGCAGTGATAGTGGTGGTAGATGTAAGAACCGGCAGTGATAGGGGTGGTAGATGTAAGAAAGAGCAGTGATAGTGGTGGTGATTGTAAGGGCCAGCAGTGATAGTGGTGGTGGATATAAGAGCTAGCATTGATAGTGGTGGTGGATGTAAGAGCCAGCAGTGATAGTGGTGGTAGATGTAAGAGCCAGCAGTGATAGTGGTGGTGGATGTAAGAGACAGCAGTGATAGTGGTGTGGATGTAAGAGACAGCAATGATTGAACATTAAAATGGTATTGTCGATGGATGTAAGAGCCAGTAATGACAGTGGTGGCAGAAATAAGAGCCAGCAGTGATAGTGGTGGTAGATGTAAAAGCCAGAAGTGATAGTGGTGGTATAAAAAAGAGCGAGCAGTGATGGTGGTGGTGGGTGCAAGAGCCAGCAGTGACAGTGGTGGTTGATGTAAAAGCCAGCAGTGATAGTGGTGGTAGAAATAAGAGCCAGCACTGATAGTGATGGTGGATGTAACAGCCAGCATTGATAGTGATGGTGGATGTAAGTGCCAGCAGTGATAGTGGTGGTGGATGTAAGAGCCAGCAGTGATAGTGGTGGTGGATGTAAGAGCCAGCAGTGATAGTTGTGGTGGATCTAAGAACCAGCAGTGATAGTGGTGGTAGCTGTAAGAGCCAGCAGTGATAGTGGTGGTGGATGTAAGAGCCAGCAGTGATAGAGTTGGATGATGTAAGAGGCAGCAGTGATAATGGTAATGGATGTAAGAGCCAGCAGCGACAGTGGTGGTGGATGTAAGAGCCAGCAGTGATAGTGGTGGTAGATGTAAGAGCCAGCAGTGATAGTGGTGGTAGATGTAAGAACCAACAGTGATACTCTTGGTACATGTAAGAAACAGCAGTGATAGTGGTGGTGGATGTAATGGCCAGCAGTGATAGTGGTGGTGGTGGATGTAAGAGCCAGCGTTGTTACTGGTGGTGGATGTAAGAGCCAGCAGTGATAGTGGTGGTATATGTAAGAGCCAGCAGTGATGGTGGTGGTGGATGTAAGAGCCAGCAGTGACAGTGGTGGTGAATGTAAGAGCCAGCAGTGATAGTGGCGGTGGATGTAAGAGCCTGCAGTGATAGTGGTGGCAGATGTAAGAGCCAGCAGTGATAGTGGTGGTGGATGTGAGAGACAGCAATGATATTGGCGGTGGATATAAGAGCCAGTAATGATAGTGGTGGTAGATGTAAAAGCCAGCAGTGATATTGGTTGTATAAACAAGAGCCAGCAGTGATGGTGGTGGTGGATGTAAGAGCCAGCAGTGATAGTGGTGGTAGATGTAAAAGCCAGCAGTGATAGTGGTTGTATAAATAAGAGCCAGCAGTGATGGTGGTGGTGGATGTAAGAGCCAGCAGTGATAGTGGTGGTAGATGTAAGAGCCAGCAGTGATAGTGGTGGTGGATGTGAGAGCTAACAGTGATACTGGTGGTGAATGTAAGAGCCAGCAGTGACAGTGGTGGTGGATGTAAGTGCCAGCAGAGATAGTGGTGGTAGATGTAAGAGCCAGCAGTGATAGTGATGGTGGATGTAAGAGCCAGCAGTGATAGTGGTGGTGGATGTAAGAGCCAGCAGTGATAGTGATGTTGGATGTAAGAGCCAGCAGTGATAGTGATGTTGGATGTAAGAGCCAGCATTGATAGTGGAGGTAGATGTAAGAGCCAGCAGTGATAGTGGTGGTGGATGTAAGAGCCAGCAGTGATAGTGATGGTCGATGTAAGAGTCAGCAGTGATAGTGGTGGTGGATGTAAGAGCTAGGAGTGATAGTGATGTTGGATGTAAGAGCGAGCAATGGTAGTGATGGTGGATGTAAGAGCCAGCAGTGATAGTGAAGGTGGATGTAAGAGGCAGCAGTGATACTGATGGTGGATGTAAGCGCCAGCAGTGATAGTGGTGGTGGATGTAAAATCCAGCAGTGATAGTGGTTGTAGATGTAAGAGCCAGCAGTGATAGTGGGGGTGGATGTAAGAGCCAGCAGTGATACTGGTGGCGGTTGTAAGAGGCAGCAGTTCTACTGGTGGTGGATGTAAGAGCCAGCAGTGATAGTGGGGGTGGATGTAAGAGCCAGCAGTGATACTGGTGGCGGTTGTAAGAGGCAGCAGTTCTACTGGTGGTGGATGTAAGAGCCAGTAGTGATAGTGGTGGTGGATGTAAGAGCCAGCAGTGATAGTGGTGGTAGATGTAAGAGCCAGCAGTGATAGTGATGGTGGATGTAAGAGCCAGCAGTGATAGTGGTGGTGGATGTAAGAGCCAGCAGTGATAGTGGTGGTATATGTAAGAGCCAGCAGTGATGGTGGTGGTGGATGTAAGAGCCAGCAGTGACCGTGGTGGTGAATGTAAGAGCCAGCAGTGATAGTGGCGGTGGATGTAAGAGCCAGTAATGATAGTGGTGGTAGATGTAAGAGCCAGCAGTGATAGTGGTGGTGGATGTGAGAGACAGCAATGATATTGGCGGAGGATATAAGAGCCAGTAATGATAGTGGTGGTAGATGTAAAAGCCAGCAGTGATAGTGGTTGTATAAATAAGAGCCAGCAGTGATGGTGGTGGTGGATGTAAGAGCCAGCAGTGATAGTGGTGGTAGATGTAAAAGCCAGCAGTGATAGTGGTTGTATAAATAAGAGCCAGCAGTGATGGTGGTGGTGGATGTAAGAGCCAGCAGTGATAGTGGTGGTAGATATAAGAGCCAGCAGTGATAGTGGTGGTGGATGTGAGAGCTAACAGTGATACTGGTGGTGAATGTAAGAGGCAGCAGTGATACTGGCGGTGGATGTAAGAGCCAGCAGTGACAGTGGTGGTGGATGTAAGTGCCAGTAGCGATAGTGGTGGTAGATGTAAGAGCCAGCAGTGATAGTGATGGTGGATGTAAGAGCCAGCAGTGATAGTGATGTTGGATGTAAGAGCCAGCATTGATAGTGGAGGTAGATATATGAGTCAGCAGTGATAGTGGTGGTGGATGTAAGAGCCAGCAGTGATAGTGATGGTCGATGTAAGAGCCAGCAGTGATAGTGGTGGTGGATGTAAGAGCCAGCAGTGATAGTTATGTTGGATGTAAGAGCAAGCAATGGTAGTGATGGTGGATGTAAGAGCCAGCAGTGATAGTGAAGGTGGATGTAAGTGCCAGCAATGATAGTGATGGTGGATGTAAGAGGCAGCAGTGATACTGAAGGTGGATGTAAGCGCCAGCAGTGATAGTGGTAATGGATGTAAAATCCAGCCGTGATAGTGGTTGTAGATGTAAGAGCCAGCAGTGATAGTGGTGGTGGTTGTAAGAGCCAGCAGTGACACTGGTGGTGGATGTAAGAGCCATCAGTGATAATGGTGGTGGATGTAAGAACCAGCAGTGAATGTGGTGGTGGATGTAAGAGCCAGCAGTGATGCTGGTGGTGGATGTAAGTGCCAGCAGTGATAGTGGGGGTTGAAATAAGAGCCAACAGTGATAGTGGTGATGGATGTAAAAGCCAGCAGTGATAGTGGTGGTGGATGTAAGAGCCAGCAGTGATAGTGGTGGTGGATGTAAGAGCCAGCAGTGATAGTGGTGGTGGATGTAAGAACCAGCAGTGATAGTGGTGGTGGATGTAAGAACCAGCAGTGATAGTGATGTTGGATGTAAGAGCCAGCAATGATAGTGATGGTGGATGTAAGAGCCAGCATTGATAGTGATGGTGGATGTAAGTGCCAGCAATGATAGTGGTGGTGGATGTAAGAGCCAGCAGTGATAGTGGTGGTGGATGTAAGTGCCAGCAATGATAGTGGTGGTGGATGTAAAAGCCAGCAGTGATAGTTGTGGTGGATGTAAGAGCCAGCAGTGATAGTGGTGGTGGATGTAAGAGCAAGCCGTGATTGTGGTGGTAGATGTAAGGTACATCAGTGATAGCGATAGTGGATGTAAGAGCCAGCAGTGATACTGGTGGTGGATGTAAGTGCCAACAGTAATAGTGGTTGTAGATGGAAGAGCTAGCAGTGATAGTGGTGGTGGATGTAAGAGGCAGCAGTGATAGTGGTGGTAGAAATAAGACCTAGCAGTGATAGTGGTGGTGGATGTAAGAGCCAGCAGTGATACCAGTGGTGGATGTAAGTGCCAACTGTAATAGTGGTGGTAGAAATAAGAGCCAGCAGTGTTAATGGTGGTAGATGTAAGAGCCAACAGTGATATCGGTGGTATAAATAAGAGCTAGCAGTGATAGTGGTATTAGAAATAAGAGCCAGCATTGATAGTGGTGGTAGAAATAAGAGCCAGCAGTGATAGTGTTGATAGATGTAAGTGCCAGCAGTGATAGTGGTGGTAGAAATAAGAGCCAGCAGTGATAGTGGTGATAGATGTAAGTGCCAGCAGTAATAGTGGTGATAGATGTAAGAGCCAGCAGTGATAGTGGTGATAGATGTAAGTGCTAGCAGTGATAGTGGTGGTAGAATAAGAGCCAGCAGTGATAGTGGTGATAGACGTAAGTGCCAGCAGTGATAGTGGTGGTAGGTGTAAGAGCCAGCAGTGATAGTGGTGGTAGGTGTAAGAGCCAGCAATGATAGTGGTGGTAGGTGTAAGAGCCAGCAGTGATAGTGGTGGTAGGTGTAAGTGCCAGCAGTGATAGTGGTGGTAGGTGTAAGAGCCAGCAGTGATAGTGGTGGTAGGTGTAAGTGCCAGCAGTGATAGTGGTGGTAGGTGTAAGAGCCAGCAGTGATAGTGGTGGTAGGTGTAAGAGTCAGCAGTGATAGTGGTGGTAGGTGTAAGTGCCAGCAGTGATAGTGGTGGTAGGTGTAAGAGCCAGCAGTGATAGTGGTGGTAGGTGTAAGAGCCAGCAGTGATAGTGGTGGTAGGTGTAAGAGCCAGCAGTGATAGTTGTGGTAGGTGTAAGTGCCAGCAGTGATAGTGGTGGTAGGTGTAAGTGCCAGCAGTGATAGTGGTGGTAGGTGGAAGAGCCAGCAGTGATAGTGGTGGTAGGTGTAAGAGCCAGCAGTGATAGTGGTGGTAGGTGTAAGTGCCAGCAGTGATAGTGGTGGTAGGTTTAAGAGCCAGCAGTGATAGTGGTGGTAGGTGTAAGAGCCAGCAGTGATAGTGGTGGTAGGTGTAAGAGCCAGCAGTGATAGTGGTGGTAGGTGTAAGTGCCAGCAGTGATAGTGGTGGTAGGTGCAAGTGCCAGCAGTGATAGTGGTGGTAGGTGTAAGTGCCAGCAGTGATAGTGGTGGTAGGTGTAAGAGCCAGCAGTGATAGTGGTGGTAGGTGTAAGTGCCAGCAGTGATAGTGGTGGTAGGTGTAAGAGCCAGCAGTGATAGTGGTGGTAGGTGTAAGAGCCAGCAGTGATAGTGGTGGTAGGTGTAAGAGCCAGCAATGATAGTGGTTGTAGGTGTAAGAGCCAGCAGTGATAGTGGTGGTAGGTGTAAGTGCCAGCAGTGATAGTGGTAGTAGGTGTAAGAGCCAGCAGTGATAGTGGTGGTAGGTGTAAGTGCCAGCAGTGATAGTGGTGGTAGGTGTAAGAGCCAGCAGGGGTAGTGGTGGTAGGTGTAAGAGTCAGCAGTGATAGTGGTGGTAGGTGTAAGAGTCAGCAGTGATAGTGGTGGTAGGTGTAAGAGCCAGCAGTGATAGTGGTGGTAGGTGTAAGTGCCAGCAGTGATAGTGGTGGTAGGTGTAAGAGCCAGCAGTGATAGTGGTGGTAGGTGTAAGAGCCAGCAGTGATAGTGGTGGTAGGTGTAAGAGCCAGCAGTGATAGTGGTGGTAGGTGTAAGTGCCAGCAGTGATAGTGGTCGTAGGTGTAAGTGCCAGCAGTGATAGTGGTGGTAGGTGTAAGAGCCAGCAGTGATAGTGGTGGTAGGTGTAAGAGCCAGCAGTGATAGTGGTGGTAGGTGTAAGTGCCAGCAGTGATAGTGGTGGTAGGTTTAAGAGCCAGCAGTGATAGTGGTGGTAGGTGTAAGAGCCAGCAGTGATAGTGGTGGTAGGTGTAAGAGCCAGCAGTGATAGTGGTGGTAGATGTAAGTGCCAGCAGTGATAGTGGTGGTAGGTGCAAGTGCCAGCAGAGATAGTGGTGGTAGGTGTAAGTGCCAGCAGTGATAGTGGTGGTAGGTGTAAGAGCCAGCAGTGATAGTGGTGGTAGGTGTAAGTGCCAGCAGTGATAGTGGTGGTAGGTGTAAGAGCCAGCAGTGATAGTGGTGGTAGGTGTAAGAGCCAGCAGTGATAGTGGTGGTAGGTGTAAGAGCCAGCCGTGATAGTGGTGGTAGGTGTAAGAGCCAGCAGTGATAGTGGTGGTAGGTGTAAGTGCCATGAGTGATAGTGGTGGTAGGTGTAAGTGCCAGCAGTGATAGTGGTGGTAGGTGTAAGAGCCAGCAGTGATAGTGGTGGTAGATGTAAGAGCCAGCAGTGATAGTGTTGGTAGGTGTAAGTGCCAGCAGTGATAGTGGTGGTAGGTGTAAGAGCCAGCAGTGATAGTGGTGGTAGATGTAATAGCCAGCAGTGATAGTGGTTGTATAAATAAGAGCCAGCAGTGATGGTGGTGGTGGATGTAAGAGCCAGCAGTGATAGTGGTGGTGGATGTGAGAGACAGCAATGATATTGGCGGTGGATATAAGAGCCAGTAATGATAGTGGTGGTAGATGTAAAAGCCAGCAGTGATATTGGTTGTATAAACAAGAGCCAGCAGTGATGGTGGTGGTGGATGTAAGAGCCAGCAGTGATAGTGGTGGTAGATGTAAAAGCCAGCAGTGATAGTGGTTGTATAAATAAGAGCCAGCAGTGATGGTGGTGGTGGATGTAAGAGCCAGCAGTGATAGTGGTGGTAGATGTAAGAGCCAGCAGTGATAGTGGTGGTGGATGTGAGAGCTAACAGTGATACTGGTGGTGAATGTAAGAGCCAGCAGTGACAGTGGTGGTGGATGTAAGTGCCAGCAGAGATAGTGGTGGTAGATGTAAGAGCCAGCAGTGATAGTGATGGTGGATGTAAGAGCCAGCAGTGATAGTGGTGGTGGATGTAAGAGCCAGCAGTGATAGTGATGTTGGATGTAAGAGCCAGCAGTGATAGTGATGTTGGATGTAAGAGCCAGCATTGATAGTGGAGGTAGATGTAAGAGCCAGCAGTGATAGTGGTGGTGGATGTAAGAGCCAGCAGTGATAGTGATGGTCGATGTAAGAGTCAGCAGTGATAGTGGTGGTGGATGTAAGAGCTAGCAGTGATAGTGATGTTGGATGTAAGAGCGAGCAATGGTAGTGATGGTGGATGTAAGAGCCAGCAGTGATAGTGAAGGTGGATGTAAGAGGCAGCAGTGATACTGATGGTGGATGTAAGCGCCAGCAGTGATAGTGGTGGTAGATGTAAAATCCAGCAGTGATAGTGGTTGTAGATGTAAGAGCCAGCAGTGATAGTGGGGGTGGATGTAAGAGCCAGCAGTGATACTGGTGGCGGTTGTAAGAGGCAGCAGTTCTACTGGTGGGGGATGTAAGAGCCAGCAGTGATAGTGGGGGTGGATGTAAGAGCCAGCAGTGATACTGGTGGCGGTTGTAAGAGGCAGCAGTTCTACTGGTGGTGGATGTAAGAGCCAGCAGTGATAGTGGTGGTGGATGTAAGAGCCAGCAGTGATAGTGGTGGTAGATGTAAGAGCCAGCAGTGATAGTGATGGTGGATGTAAGAGCCAGCAGTGATAGTGGTGGTGGATGTAAGAGCCAGCAGTGATAGTGGTGGTATATGTAAGAGCCAGCAGTGATGGTGGTGGTGGATGTAAGAGCCAGCAGTGACAGTGGTGGTGAATGTAAGAGCCAGCAGTGATAGTGGCGGTGGATGTAAGAGCCAGTAATGATAGTGGTGGTAGATGTAAGAGCCAGCAGTGATAGTGGTGGTGGATGTGAGAGACAGCAATGATATTGGCGGTGGATATAAGAGCCAGTAATGATAGTGGTGGTAGATGTAAAAGCCAGCAGTGATAGTGGTTGTATAAATAAGAGCCAGCAGTGATGGTGGTGGTGGATGTAAGAGCCAGCAGAGATAGTGGTGGTAGATGTAAAAGCCAGCAGTGATAGTGGTTGTATAAATAAGAGCCAGCAGTGATGGTGGTGGTGGATGTAACAGCCAGCAGTGATAGTGGTGGTAGATATAAGAGCCAGCAGTGATAGTGGTGGTGGATGTGAGAGCTAACAGTGATACTGGTGGTGAATGTAAGAGGCAGCAGTGATACTGGCGGTGGATGTAAGAGCCAGCAGTGACAGTGGTGGTGGATGTAAGTGCCAGTAGCGATAGTGGTGGTAGATGTAAGAGCCAGTAGTGATAGTGATGGTGGATGTAAGAGCCAGCAGTGATAGTGATGTTGGATGTAAGAGCCAGCATTGATAGTGGAGGTAGATGTATGAGCCAGCAGTGATAGTTGTGGTGGATGTAAGAGCCAGCAGTGATAGTGATGGTGGATGTAAGAGCCAGCAGTGATAGTGGTGGTGGATGTAAGAGCCAGCAGTGATAGTTATGTTGGATGTAAGAGCAAGCAATGGTAGTGATGGTGGATGTAAGAGCCAGCAGTGATAGTGAAGGTGGATGTAAGTGCCAGCAATGATAGTGATTGTGGATGTAAGAGGCAGCAGTGATACTGAAGGTGGATGTAAGCGCCAGCAGTGATAGTGGTAATGGATGTAAAATCCAGCCGTGATAGTGGTTGTAGATGTAAGAGCCAGCAGTGATAGTGGTGGTGGTTGTAAGAGCCAGCAGTGACACTGGTGGTGGATGTAAGAGCCATCAGTGATAATGGTGGTGGATGTAAGAGCCAGCAGTGATAGTGGTGCTGGATCTTAGAGCCAGCAGTGAATGTGGTGGTGGATGTAAGAGCCAGCAGTGATGCTGGTGGTGGATGGAAGTGCCAGCAGTGATAGTGGTGGTTGAAATAAGAGCCAACAGTGATAGTGGTGATGGATGTAAAAGCCAGCAGTGATAGTGGTGGTGGATGTAAGAGCCAGCAGTGATAGTGGTGGTGGATGTAAGAGCCAGCAGTGATAGTGGTGGTGGATGTAAGAGCCAGCAGTGATAGTGGTGGTGGATGTAAGAACCAGCAGTGATAGTGGTGGTGGATGTAAGAACCAGCAGTGATAGTGATGTTGGATGTAAGAGCCAGCAATGATAGTGATGGTGGATGTAAGAGCCAGCATTGATAGTGATGGTGGATGTAAGTGCCAGCAATGATAGTGGTGGTGGATGTAAGAGCCAGCAGTGATAGTGGTGGTGGATGTAAGTTCCAGCATTGAGAGTGGTGGTAGAAATAAAAGCCAACAGTGATAGTGGTGGTGGATGTAAAAGCCAGCAGTGATAGTGGTGGTGGATGTAAGAGCCAGCAGTGATAGTGGTGGTGGATGTAAGAGCAAGCCGTGATTGTGGTGGTAGGTGTAAGGTACATCAGTGATAGCGATAGTGGATGTAAGAGCCAGCAGTGATACTGGTGGTGGATGTAAGTGCCAACAGTAATAGTGGTTGTAGATGGAAGAGCTAGCAGTGATAGTGGTGGTGGATGTAAGAGGCAGCAGTGATAGTGGTGGTAGAAATAAGACCTAGCAGTGATAGTGGTGGTGGATGTAAGAGCCAGCAGTGATACCAGTGGTGGATGTAAGTGCCAACTGTAATAGTGGTGGTAGAAATAAGAGCCAGCAGTGATAATGGTGGTAGATGTAAGAGCCAACAGTGATATCGGTGGTATAAATAAGAGCTAGCAGTGATAGTGGTGGTAGAAATAAGAGCCAGCTTTGATAGTGGTGGTAGAAATAAGAGCCAGCAGTGATAGTGTTGATAGATGTAAGTGCCAGCAGTGATAGTGGTGGTAGAAATAAGAGCCAACAGTGATAGTGGTGATAGATGTAAGTGCCAGCAGTAATAGTGGTGATAGATGTAAGAGCCAGCAGTGATAGTGGTGATAGATGTAAGTGCCAGCAGAGATAGTGGTGATAGATGTAAGTGCCAGCATTGATAGTGGTGATAGATGTAAGTGCCAGCAGTGATAGTGGTGATAGATGTAAGTGCTAGCAGTGATAGTGGTGGTAGAATAAGAGCTAGCAGTGATAGTGGTGATAGACGTAAGTGCCAGCAGTGATAGTGGTGGTAGGTGTAAGAGCCAGCAATGATAGTGGTGGTAGGTGTAAGAGCCAGCAGTGATAGTGGTGGTAGGTGTAAGTGCCAGCAGTGATAGTGGTGGTAGGTGTAAGAGCCAGCAGTGATAGTGGTGGTAGGTGTAAGAGCCAGCAGTGATAGTGGTGGTAGGTGTAAGAGTCAGCAGTGATAGTGGTGGTAGGTGTAAGAGCCAGCAGTGATAGTGGTGGTAGGTGTAAGAGCCAGCAGTGATAGTGGTGGTAGGTGTAAGTGCCAGCAGTGATAGTGGTGGTAGGTGTAAGAGCCAGCAGTGATAGTGGTGGTAGAAATAAGACCTAGCAGTGATAGTGGTGGTGGATGTAAGAGCCAGCAGTGATACCAGTGGTGGATGTAAGTGCCAACTGTAATAGTGGTGGTAGAAATAAGAGCCAGCAGTGATAATGGTGGTAGATGTAAGACCCAACAGTGATATCGGTCGTATAAATAAGAGCTAGCAGTGATAGTGGTGGTAGAAATAAGAGCCAGCATTGATAGTGGTGGTAGAAATAAGAGCCAGCATTGATAGTGTTGATAGATGTAAGTGCCAGCAGTGATAGTGGTGGTAGAAATAAGAGCCAGCAGTGATAGTGGTGATAGATGTAAGTGCCAGCAGTAATAGTGGTGATAGATGTAAGAGCCAGCAGTGATAGTGGTGATAGATGTAAGTGCCAGCAGAGATAGTGGTGATAGATGTAAGTGCCAGCATTGATAGTGGTGATAGATGTAAGTGCCAGCAGTGATAGTGGTGATAGATGTAAGTGCTAGCAGTGATAGTGGTGGTAGAATAAGAGCCAGCAGTGATAGTGGTGATAGACGTAAGTGCCAGCAGTGATAGTGGTGGTAGGTGTAAGTGCGAGCAGTGATAGTGGTGGTAGGTGTAAGAGCCAGCAGTGATAGTGGTGGTAGGTGTAAGAGCCAGCAGTGATAGTGGTGGTAGGTGTAAGAGTCAGCAGTGATAGTGGTGGTAGGTGTAAGAGCCAGCAGTGATAGTGGTGGTAGGTGTAAGAGCCAGCAGTGATAGTGGTGGTAGGTGTAAGTGCCAGCAGTGATAGTGGTGGTAGGTGTAAGAGCCAGCAGTGATAGTGGTGGTAGGTGTAAGAGCCAGCAGTGATAGTGGTGGTAGGTGTAAGAGCCAGCAGTGATAGTGGTGGTAGGTGTAAGTGCCAGCAGTGATAGTGGTCGTAGGTGTAAGTGCCAGCAGTGATAGTGGTGGTAGGTGTAAGAGCCAGCAGTGATAGTGGTGGTAGGTGTAAGAGCCAGCAGTGATAGTGGTGGTAGGTGTAAGTGCCAGCAGTGATAGTGGTGGTAGGTGTAAGAGCCAGCAGTGATAGTGGTGGTAGGTGTAAGAGCCAGCAGTGATAGTGGTGGTAGGTGTAAGAGCCAGCAGTGATAGTGGTGGTAGGTGTAAGTGCCAGCAGTGATAGTGGTGGTAGGTGCAAGTGCCAGCAGTGATAGTGGTGGTAGGTGTAAGTGCCAGCAGTGATAGTGGTGGTAGGTGTAAGAGCCAGCAGTGATAGTGGTGGTAGGTGTAAGTGCCAGCAGTGATAGTGGTGGTAGGTGTAAGAGCCAGCAGTGATAGTGGTGGTAGGTGTAAGAGCCAGCAGTGATAGTGGTGGTAGGTGTAAGAGCCAGCAGTGATAGTGGTGGTAGGTGTAAGAGCCAGCAGTGATAGTGGTGGTAGGTGTAAGTGCCATCAGTGATAGTGGTGGTAGGTGTAAGTGCAAGCAGTGATAGTGGTGGTAGGTGTAAGAGCCAGCAGTGATAGTGGTGGTAAGTGTAAGAGCCAGCAGTGATAGTGGTGGTAGGTGTAAGTGCCAGCAGTGATAGTGGTGGTAGGTGTAAGAGCCAGCAGTGATAGTGGTGGTAGGTGTAAGAGCCAGCAGTGATAGTGGTGGTAGGTGTAAGAGCCAGCAGTGATAGTGGTGGTAGGTGTAAGAGCCAGCAGTGATAGTGGTGGTAGGTGTAAGTGCCATCAGTGATAGTGGTGGTAGGTGTAAGTGCCAGCAGTGATAGTGGTGGTAGGTGTAAGAGCCAGCAGTGATAGTGGTGGTAGGTGTAAGTGCCAGCAGTGATAGTGGTCGTAGGTGTAAGTGCCAGCAGTGATAGTGGTGGTAGGTGTAAGAGCCAGCAGTGATAGTGGTGGTAGGTGTAAGAGCCAGCAGTGATAGTGGTGGTAGGTGTAAGAGCCAGCAGTGATAGTGGTGGTAGGTGTAAGAGCCAGCAGTGATAGTGGTGGTAGGTGTAAGTGCCAGCAGTGATAGTGGTGGTAGGTGTAAGAGCCAGCAGTGATAGTGGTGGTAGGTGTAAGAGCCAGCAGTGATAGTGGTGGTAGGTGTAAGAGCCAGCAGTGATAGTGGTGGTAGGTGTAAGTGCCAGCAGTGATAGTGGTCGTAGGTGTAAGTGCCAGCAGTGATAGTGGTGGTAGGTGTAAGAGCCAGCAGTGATAGTGGTGGTAGGTGTAAGAGCCAGCAGTGATAGTGGTGGTAGGTGTAAGTGCCAGCAGTGATAGTGGTGGTAGGTGTAAGAGCCAGCAGTGATAGTGGTGGTAGGTGTAAGAGCCAGCAGTGATAGTGGTGGTAGGTGTAAGAGCCAGCAGTGATAGTGGTGGTAGGTGTAAGTGCCAGCAGTGATAGTGGTGGTAGGTGCAAGTGCCAGCAGTGATAGTGGTGGTAGGTGTAAGTGCCAGCAGTGATAGTGGTGGTAGGTGTAAGAGCCAGCAGTGATAGTGGTGGTAGGTGTAAGTGCCAGCAGTGATAGTGGTGGTAGGTGTAAGAGCCAGCAGTGATAGTGGTGGTAGGTGTAAGAGCCAGCAGTGATAGTGGTGGTAGGTGTAAGAGCCAGCAGTGATAGTGGTGGTAGGTGTAAGAGCCAGCAGTGATAGTGGTGGTAGGTGTAAGTGCCATCAGTGATAGTGGTGGTAGGTGTAAGTGCCAGCAGTGATAGTGGTGGTAGGTGTAAGAGCCAGCAGTGATAGTGGTGGTAAGTGTAAGAGCCAGCAGTGATAGTGGTGGTAGGTGTAAGTGCCAGCAGTGATAGTGGTGGTAGGTGTAAGAGCCAGCAGTGATAGTGGTGGTAGGTGTAAGAGCCAGCAGTGATAGTGGTGGTAGGTGTAAGTGCATTAAATTTATCCGCTTGGATTTAAAATAAAAAATAAGGGAAATTTAGGTTGCAAATAAAACAAACCATTTTGCATTACAACATCAGTACTCAAGTAAGAAGCTCACCTGAGATAAGACACTTCATGATAACGGCGTCAAAACAACAGCATTAGGAGCTCTTACATCTGTCTTGACTCGAGGACTCGCTAAACAACATCAATTAACTCAATATTAATTACCGCAATGTACTGGAAAATTACAAGAGCTGATTAAACATTGTAGGGAAGATCGTTATCTCTAATTATTATACGACCAACATAACTAGAAATTATATGATTAACATCAATAGTAAACTTACAGTAATTTTTATCATTAAAGACACGACCAGCACCACCATTAGAGATACGACCCATATCACTATTAAAGTTCTAGGTTCAAAACTCATTAATCAATGGTTTGGTAAGTTTGGGGAGGAAGAAAGATAGGTAAGGAGAATATGTGGAGAAAAACTGGGTGAGGGGTGAGGAGAGGGGTTGATAAAAGTGGCCCAACCACTTTGGTGCATATTAATAAAAGTGTGTGTGTGTGTGTGTGTTATTCGTGATAATCATAGGTTGGGAATATCACATCACTTGTCAGCGTCACACATTTATACAAGCTGCATACATGCGTGCAGGTGAATTGGTAGTAGGCATAGTTTTTATTATTGCCGGTTTTTTTTTCCCTTTGCGCAGGAGGCAAGTTGCTCGGGCTGGTTGCAAGGGCGCTTGCTGGAGCTGGTGGTCGGCTGATTTGCTTCTGAGGCGGTGTTATGCCATAGGAGGTTTACAGATGTTACTTAGCGTGGTTGTATTTAAAGCCTCCATAATAGGGGTGGCTTTATATATCATGAACATAGAATGGCTATAGTTGTACCCATTTGTCTATATCTTCAGGGAGATCACTCAGAATCTTTGACCTTGGGAAGTCTACCTTGTAAATGGTGTCAGTGGTGTTAATTGCTAGGGAGGGTTTTTCCTGTTTGGTATATAGAGTTCTTGTATAGCATATTATTTTGTCTAACTTAACATCTACTATGTCGATCTCCTGTTGGATGTGCAGATCTTCCACCCTGATTCTGTCCCTCAGCCTGTGATAAAACGGAGTACCTTGTTCTGGACTCTTTGTAGGTGTAGTATGTTGGTTTTTAATAGTGACATGGGCACACAACCATATTCAAGCAGAGGTCTTATCATCTTATATAAGTGTTTCTTGATGTTGCAAGGAGCCTGATTAAAACCTGTATAGTTGACTGGGGCGGACGTTGTCGATCTCGTAGCCCAAGATCTTATTCAGGTTTTTGTTGGTGAAAGGTGTACCTCCGATAGGGATACCTCCTTTGTTTACAATTGTTTTGGCGTAACATCTGATGGTGCTGATGAGCACCTTGTCAGGATTGGTCGTGATTCTCCATTTCTTCTCCTAGTTAGCTGTCCTTCGCAATCCCGTATTCATTTTTATATTACCCTCTCATGCTTGTTTTTTTCCAGATGAAGGGGTGGTTGAAACTACATGGATAACATCGTCAGCAAATTGGGTGATGATGTTGCGTTGAATTCAAGTTGGGGGAGATCATTTACGTATATGTTGAAGAGTATCTGGCTCAGACACGATTCCTCTGGCGCCCCAGCTGTTGGTGTGAATGAATCTGCCGTCTTGCAGTTGAAGGTGGGGATGATGCTTCTGTCTGTTAGTAAGTTATATATAAGTCTGAGAAAAGTCCAGCTGTGATCTGGAATGCCGGAAAGTTTGAATATGAGGCCATCGTGCCACAGGCTATCAAAAGCTTTCTGTACATCCCGAATTGCGTAAACAGGGCAAGATTGCCCTGTTTACACAGACTGTCCACGGCATCGAAAATAATGCTGATAGAGTGTTGGGTTCCTCGTTGGGTCCTGAAACCAGTCTGCTTTTCACTGAAGAGGTGATTGAACTTCATGTAATAGTTCAGCCTGTTAGAGATGACTTATTCAAAGACTTTGCCAGTGACTTCAAGTAAGGAGATAAGTCTGTAGTTCTCCGGTTTATGCTTGTCTTTGTTGGGTTTTGCAATGAATATCATCATTGTTGTTTTTAAGTGCCACGGAGAAGTGTCCAGAGGCCAAGTAGGTGTGGGCTTCACCCCCAAAAGCTGGCGAGTCCTACTCCAGAACTACTCGGGTCGGTATTTGTGCTACTTATGCTAGAGAACAAGATATTTCCATAACTTACTTGTGCCAGGTGATTAGGTTGATTAATTCCCTCCTCATTCCCTGTGTGGGCAGTCTCAGTGTGGGCGATCCCAGTGTGGGCAGTGTCAGTGTGGGCGATCCCAGTGTGGGCGGTCCCAGTGTGGGCGATCCCAGTGTGGGCAGTCCCAGTGTAGGCGGTCCCAGAGTGGGCGGTCCCAGTGTGGGCGGTCCCAGTGTGGGCGGTCCCAGTGTGGGCGGTCCCAGTGTGGGCGGTCCCAGTGTGGGCGTTCTCAGTGTGGGCGGTCCCGTCTGGTGGTGCCTACTGCACTGTGCTTGGTATGCTATCCTTACTGACCTGTAAAGACACGTCCAACATCACAATTAGAGGCACGACCAACATCAGTGAAGACATTACCAACATCACTGAAGACACCATCAACATCTCCATTAGAGAGACGACCAACAAGGCAAGTGAAGACATGACCAACATAGTTTAGACACGACCAACATCAGTGAAGACACGACCAACTTGATTAAAGACACGACCAACTTGATTAAAGACACGACCAACTTCATTAAAGAAACATCCAACATCATTAAATACAAATTTGATATTAAATGTCTTAAGAAGAGATGGTATATAAACCAAATTTTCATGGTAAGGGAGAACCAACATAATTTTAATTAAATAAGGTTGGTTGTCCCTTAATGGATTGTAAAAAGTATTTCTAGCAATTTTTAAAGATTTATCAATTACGTTTCTTGGGTACTTTAGATCATTGGCTACTTCATAAATTTTGGATATTTCTTCATCAATGAACTCAGGACTACAAACACGCCAAGCTCTCAAAAACATTGATGAGAAAACCAACAGTTTAACTTTATCTGATGTGAAGAACAATAGTGTACATAGGAACAGTTACTTTTAGGCTTTTCTGTATTTTTACATTTAAAGTCATTGTTACCCTTAATAATTAAAACATCTAGAAAAGGCAATGAGTAATTTGTTTCGAACTCAACAGTAAAGTTTATAGAATGGGGTAAGCTATTTAATTTAACAAGGAAATGGTTTACATCTACATTCGTAGGCATAAGAGACAAAATATCACCAACATATCTCATCCACTTATCTCTATTAGGAAGGATTGTGCTAAGCAATCTTGTTTCAAAAAATTCTATGTATAAGTTACTAAGAACAGATAAAAGAGGGTTTCCCATTGGTATATCAAACATCTGAGTATAAAACTCATAATTAATGCAAAGATTCCTATATGTTTCATAAGTGTCTCAATCTTCAATGTCAAAGTTGTATTTAAAAATCTTGAAACAGTAAAAAAAACTTTTGATAAAGAATTCCCCCCAAAATGCTGACGGATGTGTCTATAAGATTCCTTGTAAAATTTGCGATTAAGTTTATTAATGTCAAACTGGTAAAAATCTCGAAATAATATTAAAACAACATAAATACACCGTTAGAACTGGACAAAATTCTAATGCTCTATTTATTCTTGTGAAAGATTTTAAACATCTACTTGCTTTTCAAAAGGCTGAGAAAGTTGTATCAAGCAAGTCCATGGTGTACAGGAATATAATTGAATCATGTTTCATAAAAAGCAGTTTTGAAAATAATATATTTCCTTTGGTTTATATAAATTCGAATCATTTATGATTAATAATATTTGGGAAGAATTTAATGATACATTAGAGTTATAAATCTTAATTCTTGGGTAGAGTATTAGGTGGGTTTCACAGAGTCGAGTGTCGTCACGCGTGTGTGAGGTGTTGCTTTGTTGTGGTGATGTGATGGGGAGGTGTGGTCTTGACCCTTTATATGCTTTCCATTGATGTTTTGTTTTTATAGTTCCTTGATAATGTGAGAAGTCACGAAAGCGTTTGGAATTTCATTATTCTTTCACAGTGGTTGTTTTGCACATTCTGATATCACCTGTTTACTGTGATCTTATTGCACACACACACACACACATATATATATATATATATATATATATATATATATATATATATATATATATATATATATATATATATATCTCGCAAGATCAAAAAACGATTTGAGTTCAGAAAAACAGAGAACGTTAATGGAGTTATCGTAACGACATTACGTTTATCGTGCTTGGATATTAGAAAACGTTTAGAAGGCGTGGTGATGATCGCGCTATTGGTTTGCTTAAGGTAACATCACAACACCACTTGCCAAGGTCAACATTAAGAACTAATTACATTGATTATTCATCAAGTTCAAAAAACGGAGTTAAAAAGGTGGTAATATGACTTAAGAAATCGTAATGACACGATTGCAAACAAACCATACCCCCGGCCGGGATTGAACCCGCGGTCATAGAGTCTCAAAACTCCAGCCCGTCGCGTTAGCCACTAGACCAGTTAGCCACAATAAGATTCATCCAACTAGGTATATTTCTACACCATAGGAAGGTTAGCACAGGCACCTCTGTGACCACAAATGCAAGTTTTTACAGACGAATCTCCAGCTAGCGTGGCCGTGACGAACTCTAGCTCAAGTCCCTTCACTGCCGTCAACATGACTCAAGAAATCGTCTGTAAAAACTTGTATTTGTGGTCACAGAGGTGCCTGTGTTAACCTTCCTATGGTGTAGAAATATACCTAGTTGGATGAATTTTATTGTGGCTAGCTGGTCTAGTGGCTAACGCGACGGGCTGGAGTTTTGAGACTCTATGACCGCGGGTTCAATCCCGGCCGGGGGTATGGTTTGGGGTGGTAATATTTATGAAACCTCAGACAAGGATAACATAATCAACGATAGTGCAGATTTTATTTTATTTCCTGTACTGGGTAACTATAAAGGATCTACCAGATAATAATAAACATTTATTATGAAAAATTGAAAATGGTATTGCAAAACTTAAACATTCAAATGTAAGTCTTGAAAAGCTTAATTTTCAAAGCAGTGAGTTTCAATTAAGCTTCTTTTATGACTCCCTTTGTAATATTTGTAATTCAGAAGAATGAAGAGCCAAAAGTTTTATCGAAATTATCTACACTGATAGATGAGGTAAATTAAATTCCAAGGTGAAAACACGTGTACATTTCTTGAACCTTCAAAGAAATGCTTCGCGAACTCGTCCAATTGTTATCGTGATATTGGCAGGCCATCCTAGGCTCTCCCTTCTTGTAGTGACATCTACTGTGATAGTATCAGGCCATCATATGCTCTTCCTACTTGCAGGAACATTCGCTGTGATAGTAGCAGCACATCATAGGCTCTTCCTACTTGCAGTGACATCTTCTGTGATAGTAGTAGTCCATGCTAGGATCTTCCTACTAGCAAGAACATCTGCTGTGATAGTAGCAGGCCATCATAGACTTTTCCTTCTTGCAGTGACATCTACTGTGATAGAAGCAGGCCATCCTAGGTTCTTCCTACTTGCAAGAGCATCCGCTGTGATAGTAGTAGGCCATCATTGGCTTTTCCTTCTTGCAGTGACATCTGCTGTGATAGTATCGGGCCATCACATGGTCTTCCAACTTGCCATGACATCTACTGTGATAGTAGCAGGCCAGCATAGGCTCTTCCTACTTGCAGCGACATCCGCTGTGGTACATTTTCCGTGCCTCTTACGAAATGAATGCCTACTTCGTCAGTCTTCCTGTTAAATTGTCACTGAACACTTATCACAAACAGCACTGTATGATACGCGAGTATACGGAACACCTCTTCTTAAAACACAATATTTATTAATGAATAATTAGCACAACCAATGGGAAGGAAATGGTAATTGTCGATAAAAACACCAATATTTTTATTTATTTATCATTATTGTTGCCGTAGCAACGTTAGTTTTTGTATAATAAATATTTACAATCGTGGAAAATCGTTTGTATTCACCATATTTATTATTGTAAGGGTGAAGATATTTATATATAAAAATCTGGATGAAAATAGGAAAATAGGTTATGTGGAGCAGGATTAGCACTGCCCCACTAGTTGCCCAGCCCCCTCGCTATATTGACACTGATCAGCTGATTGATGGCGCCCAGCTGGAAGCCCGTGACTGCTACTAGCATGCTGATTGGTGTTTGGAGGGAGGACTGATACGTTAATGTGGAGTAGGGGTGAAGGTGGGGAAGGCAAATGTAGGAAGTGTGGGGTGAGTGGAATGGAGGAAGAGACAAGTGAAGGTTAGAGTTGGGATTGAAGGAAATGTTTGGAGTGCATTGTCGGTGAATGGAATACAGTGTGGGGTGAATGGATGATTCAATGAAATGAAAGGAAATAGAGAATTTATGCATAGTTGATGCGTTTTAAAACTTTTGCTATGAGTTTAAAGTAAGCGCTGAAATTGAGACACATGTGCAACATCTGGGTATCTTTATTGTAGACGTTTCGCCATCCAGTGGCTTTATCAATACAAATTCCAGGACATAACTTGAAGACAGGAGAACTTTGTACAGAAGATGAGGTAATCAGTCCCTCAACCTAGCAGTAGATGCGAAGAGCACCATAGTCGTGGAGATTCTGAAGCAGAAGCAAGGCGCCTGACGCTTGTATAGTAACGTCAGGTGGAAATGGGACGGGTAGCAGACGAGGGCATAGTCACTGGTAGGCGGGATTCCCCAGTGGAAGTAGGTCCTACCCAAAGAGATGGGTTAGTTGTAGTAGTAGTTGTCGTAGTCGTGAAGGTTATGTACATGTCCTCAGAGTCAAGAGCGATGGGCATACTGCATCTTTTTCGACTGTAAGAAGGCTTTCGACACAGTACCACACATGAGACAGGTTGAAAAGCTAGAGGAGCAGACATCAGTAGCAGGGAAAGTACTGTAGTGGATCAAGGAATCCCTTACAGGAAGGAAACAACGTGTGTTGGTACGTGATGAGGTGTCAGAGTGGACACTTGTGTCGAATGAGGTTCGACACATGTGTCCACTCTGTTTCAGTTATATATAAATGACGTGATGGAAGGGATAGATTCAGAGAATACAAATGGAGAGGAGAGAAGAGGAGAGGAGAATACAAGTGGACGAGGGTTATGTAAGTCTACAAGTGGATCTGGATAGACTGCAAGTCTGGTCCGACAAATGGCTACTGGAGTTCAACCCCAGCAAGAGCAAAGTCAGGAAGCTCCTTACTTCTCGCTATACAAATACCTTTCTGTTCACTGTCACCCGTTGTTTCCTTCTTGTGAGACAGTTGTTAATTCTGACATGAAGTTTGTCTCAAAAATCACGTTTATTTATTCTGATCAGCAATCTTCAGTAAGATATACTTTTGATATATCTTTGAAGAGTTTCGAGAGTTTCACTACTTTCGGAGTCCGGCTATGGGCCAGATTCGTCTGGTGCTTGCCTGATCAACCATGCTTTTGCTGCTGGAGGCCCGCTGCCCCACATATCCATCACAGCCTGGTTGATCTGGCTCCTGGTGATGATATTTGTCCAGTTTCCTCTTGAAGGTTTCTACAC
Organism: Cherax quadricarinatus; assembly: GCF_038502225.1. Classification (NCBI taxonomy): domain Eukaryota; kingdom Metazoa; phylum Arthropoda; class Malacostraca; order Decapoda; family Parastacidae; genus Cherax; species Cherax quadricarinatus. The sequence continues at coordinate 45,179,244 of NC_091296.1, forward strand.
TTGTTTCAGCCGTGTCTCTGATATCTTCTTGTAAGATGTTGAATAGTCTGGGACCCCGGATGTTGATACAGTGTTCCCTTATTGTCCCCACCGCACCCCTGTTCCTCACTGGGTTTATTTTACACTTCATCCCATATCTCTCACTCCAGTATGTTGTTATGGCAGTGTGCAGATTTGGGACCAGGTCCTCGAGTACTTTTCAGGTATATATTATCAAGTATCTCTCTCTCCTCCGCTCCAGTGAGTACATGTTCCCAGTAATTTAGGTGCTTTACTGACGCAATGTGAGTCGTAAATGATCTCTGTGTGTATTCCAGCTCTGATATTTCTCCTGCACTAGCGATCTGAAGAGTGTCACCATCGGCATTATTTCAATACCCACCCCGTCATTTTCCTGTCTGTCGTGATCTTTGTCTTGTTACGGTCTTTAAAAGAAAGGTCAGCTGACATAATTATTCCCTGGCCTTTTACGTGTTCCTTTCGTTCTATCTGGTGACCCTCTAGAATTTTGTAGTGTTCCTTTTGAGTTCTTCATTCTTTCCATACCTAAGCAGTTGGAACTTATCACTATTGAACGTCATGTTGTTCTCCACTGCCCACTGAAAACCCTACTTATGTCTTCCTGTAATTTTTCAGTGTCCTCTACCGTAGTGATTTTCATGCTTAATTTAGTGTCATCTGCAAATGATGATACAAAAGTGTGACGGGTGTATTTATTTATGTCTGCTATGAGGATGAGAGACAGCAGAGGTGCCAGGAGCTTTTGACCTCGCTGATGCTAGATCTTGCCCTGTTCACTACTACTTTTTGTGTTCTGTGCGTTAGGAACCCGAAAATCCATCTGCCTACCTTCCCCGTAATGCCCATGGCCTTCATTTTCTGCGCTATCACTCCATGATCGCATTTGTTAAACGCCTTTGCAAAATCTGTGTAAATCGCATCTGCATTTTGGTCGTCTTCCAATGCCTCCGTAATTCTGTGATAATGGTTCAGCAGCTGTGACAGGCATGATCGTCCTGCTCTAAAACCATGCTGGTTCGGGTTATGCTGGTTGTGCTGGTTCATAAAATTTGTAATCTGCCGTCTCATTACTCTTTCAAAGATTTCTGTGATGTGAGATACAATGATATTTCTTTAATTATGGATATAATGCATCTATTAGGAATTTTTCCCCTTAGTTTTATTACATATAATTAAAAAAAATGAGAAAGATAGTCAGATACGATATCTTGACAAAATCTTTGTTGATTGAAGATTAAGTTATTTTGTTTTAGAAAATTAACGAAAATAGGACGTAGGGGAGAGACAGAGCTATCAGACACCCAGTGGGGCGGTAGATAGAGTCCTCACCTGTTTAGCTAGCAAAGTATAAAGTATCTTTTAACTTTTCCGCATGACGGTTAACATTCATAACCTTGTGTGCACGATGGGAGAGTCAGTTACAATCATGGATCCCTGACGAAAAGATGGGGACAACATAACCTGAACGACCTATAATGGCAAGCGGTAGTTTAGCCATGAGCAGTGGCGTTGCTAGGGTTGGTGTCACCCGGGGTGGCATCATTGGTGTCACTCTCATGAAATCCAAAGGCGGGGGGATGGAGGGGGGGGAGTAAACTCCAGTTACGTCACTACTGCATGACCAGTGACTAATGTTTAGCAATGAGAACGTTTAAGGGCCATAAACCGAACAGGAGAATACTGTTGCCTGTACTCAAATACCACTTTGAGTACAGGCAACAGATCCTATATTTATTCATCTTCAACAATGCAAATAAAACTTGTAAAATATAGAAAAACATTGCAATATCAGAGAAACACTAGTTCTGATTTGACCTTGAGAACAAGTTACATCTCAGTGAATCTGATCTTACATTTCCTTGCCTTCAATCCTACAAAATATTCTATCACATCACCAAAATCAATGATTTTCCCTATATAGGCCTATTTGTACTCTGTAATCATATAAGAGGCCATACAGAAACGAAGGATTCTTCTTTTATGTTGCTGCAACACTGTTTTGGGCATTAGTGTCACCTTCTTGAGAAGCTCTGTGGTGTCACCCATTGATGTTGTCACCCGGGGCGACCCGCCTCCCGCCCCCCCTTACGACGCCACTGGCCTTGAGTCATCAACCCTACCTAAGTACATATATAAGAAATATAAAACATGTAAGAATATATATAAAAAAAGTATGAAAAATACCAATAAATAGAATGTTTTTATGGATAAGTATTTTTTATTATCTCCCACTTTGAAGGTTTATCGGCCTTTCATACCCTCAAAGAAAATATAGAATTATAACAGAAGAAAAATATTTTTTTATTGAAAATCATCACTACCATAATTATAAAAAAAGGTAAAACAATCAAACATGAAATTTTCCCAACTGAAACAAATAATGAAAAATAAAACTCTAATTTTGTGAAGCTAACCTAATATTTACAACGAACAGATAGAAATCCGATGTGCCGATGGACGTGGCAAATAGCTTTCAGGATGTGTAAATTAGAAGTCTGTGTGAATTAGAAGTCTGTGTGAGACGAGGTAGTCAGTGGTGGATGCAACTCTAGTATAAAATTCGGTCCTAAACAGAACAGACGCTAATAGTTGTTTCACTGGTGGAAGATGATGGTTGGAGTGCTCAATGGAGGTTTGCGTCAGGGCTTTGAAGACGACAGATGATCAGTTATAAAGACTAAGTGACACACTGCTGTGTTCAGTTCAAGATGAGGTTAAGTTTGTGATCTAGTGCCTTGCTCAAACTGCCCACCTTATCTTGCCTTGTCTGACCATTGTCTCGCCTAATCTCGCCACTGTCTCGCCTTGTGTCACCAATGTCTCGCCTTGTCTCACTACTGTCTAGTGGCGATACAAGGCTAAAGAGGCAAATAACAAGGTTAAAAAGGCCAATAACAAAAATTTAAAAACTCCGACAAGCAGTAGTTCACATGATGAACAGAAAGTATGTTAAAAGAAATGGTGAGGACTAAGAAAATTCTCGTTAAAATACATTAGTCAAATCAGGTCCGGTTAAATTAACAAACAAACAAATTATAAAATGAAACAAGAGTGGAATTTTATAGCAGGCTTGATGGACCCGGAAAGTCAAGTGATATCAACTAGCCAGGAGTTAACTCTCACTGGGTGGAGAAGAAGGGAAGGAGTGGAGACGTAATTATGCTTGCCCAGTACCCAGAAGCATTTACCCAATTACACTATCATCACCATTATAATAAAAATAAAAATAATCATAATAATAATAATAATAATAATAATAATAATAATAATAATAATAATAATAATATCTTTATTTACTACAAGTATACAGTCTTAGCTGACATCAATGACATATTATTATACAGAAAGCCCTTTTTTATGCAGTGCATTTCGGGCAAATTAGGTCAATGTCCCAGGATGCGACCCACACCAGTCAACTAACACCCAGGTACCCATTTTATGATGGGGAACATAGACAACAGGTGTAAAGAAACACGCTCAGTGTTTCCACCCTGGCTGGGAATCGAACCCAGACAATCGCAGTGTGAAGCGAGAGCTGTAGCCACCAGGTCACCAGAGCTCCTTCATTCATATTCCCACTCTCATCTAACAAAACTTTTCCCTCACACCCACATCGTAGTAAAATACTGAGCTCTTAAATTCCACTTGAGTTATCCTAGGTTAATAGATTTACCTTCCTTAAATTTAATATTATGTTATTTTGGTTCATCATTTGATAAGTGAACCTACTGGTATATCTAACAAATGAAAAACAAAATTTATTCAGGTTTATCACAGTCCGCTTTTCCTCAGATGTTCTTTTATCTGCTGTAAAGTTTCGCTCTTAACTTTGACATTTTCTTCAACTGTGGTCCATTCTCTTGTTCAGAATAGTTTTACATCCCTCCCTGCAGTCAAGAATATGCAGCTCACCCTTCCCTCTATCCAGCCTCGCATTTGTTACCTTATTGTAAAACTTCTGCAAGTTTTTGAGACAGGATTTGTTGATTTTAAATCTTTGCTGGTTTATATTTATGAAACCCTATCAGTGTTGATCCACCATTCTTCTGATTATCATTACCATTACCTTACATAGCATGTATATCGAAAATAATCCATTCAGTTTAATGTTGCTCATCGGTCCCTCTTTTAATGTTGAGACTACATTTGCTGTATGCCACATCTATGGTAATTTACTTGTATTCAATGATTTATAGATTTTATGTAGTGGTTCATACAGGGCTTTTGCCCCCTTATCGCAATGCCCATTTTATTATTTTGCTAAATCTGTCTCCACCGAGAATGGCTCAAATCGTTCTGTTCCTCGAGGACTGTTTTGTCATACCACGTGACCTCTACATCATTCTTTTCCAGCATATTATCAATTATTTCACAGTTATGTTTCTTCTGATATGGCTTTCGGATGCTGCTAGTTTCAAATTCTTACTTATGCACATTTGTTTCTGATGCTTAGACAAGTTTCTGTTATCCTTCACTGTCAAAAATTTTTCATGTACTCGCACTTCGAGTTTTGCCTCTCTTCAACATTGGGGGAATCAAATTTTTTTTCTATTACCATTGCATCTTATTCATATGAAGTCCTCTTACACTTAGCACTTTCCGACAATATTATCTATATATTCTTTGACCTGTTTCGAGAGCATTCTTTCCTCTTACCCCAGTCTTGGACCTGACTTGTCTATTGATTGCCAATTCAACCTAGATATTGTCAACCCGAGGATCTGCATAGGTGTCACTACCTGGTTGATCTGCTACCTCACAAAAGAAGTGTTCCAGTTAGTACTTGAAGAATTGTACACTTACTCAGGCATTTTTCTGATGTCTATTGAAAGCAGGTTTTTTATGAATCAAAGATTTTGGAAAAGTGTTGTCTTATTGTGTCCACGGGCCTTGGCTCTCCTGCTGTTTATTCACTCTATTTAACACTTCATCCTACATACCTCTCACTCCGGTATTTTGTTATAGTAGTACGTAGATTTAGGACAAGGTCCAAAAGCATTGTTATATTTATTGTCAGATGTCTCTCTTTTCTTCGCTCAAGAAAGTGCATTCCAAGAATTTTGAGAGGTTCCCAGTAAATTACACACACACACACACACACACGCATGTAATATATATATATATATATATATATATATATATATATATATATATATAATGTATCAAGATAAGTTAACGGTTCACAGTTTATACTTGATGACATGTGTCAGCTCTGGAAGCAGTAACTACCACCATGAGTAGACTCTAGCAGATGACACTCTTACTGCTGGTGTTGTTACTATTTTATATATTCTTTATTCAGACATCTACGGCCTTCGTCACAATGTTTAGTTTTTTTTAATTTTCAGTCTGAATAAGTATTATTAACAGTTTCTTTTTATTGCACCGACATTCCAGTGATGTTTATGTCAACTCGGAGACACAAACGATGGCTGCAGCAAGTTTATTAAACTTTCTTACTACAGGGATATGTTTTTACTAATTATTTCCCTTTGTCCATTACTTATTCATTTCATTGTAATTTAAGCTAATTTGATGTAGCGCAGAGATTTTTGGGTGGTGATGACATTGCCGACTAGCGGACCAGGGGCTGTTAGTGACCGTCCAGTGAACTCAGCGCGTCGTCTGTTGCCACAGTGTCAATGATATAATGTTTGTGTCAGTGAAATGTTTGTGTTAGTGAAATAATATTTGAGTCAGTAAAATGTTTGTGTTAGTGAAATAATGTATAAGTGAAATTATGTTTGTGTCAGTGAAATGTTTGTGTTAGTGAAATAATATTTGAGTCAGTAAAATGTTTGTGTTAGTGAAATAATGTATAAGTGAAATAATGTTTGTGTCAGTGAAATGTTTGTGTTAGTGAAATGTTTGTGTCAGTGAAATGTTTGTGTTAGTGAAATAATATTTGAGTCAGTAAAATGTTTGTTAGTGAAATAATGTATAAGTGAAATAATGTTTGTGTCAGTGAAATGTTTGTGTTAGTGAAATGTTTGTGTCAGTGAAATAATGTTTGTGTCAGTGAAATAATGTTTGTGTCAGTGAAATGTTTGTGTTAGTGAAATAATATTTGAGTCAGTAAAATGTTTGTGTTAGTGAAATGTATAAGTGAAATAATGTTTGTGTCAGTGAAATGTTTGTGTCAGTGAAATGTTTGTGTCAGTGGAGTAATGTTTGTGTCAGTGAAATGTTTGTGTCAGTGAAATGTTTGTGTCAGTGAAATAATGTTTGTGTCAGTGAAATGTTTGTGTCAGTGAAATAATGTTTGTGTCAGTGAAATAATGTTTGTGTCAGTGAAATGTTTGTCAGTGAAATGTTTGTGTCAGTGAAATAATGTTTGTGTCAGTGAAATAATGTTTGTGTCAGTGAAATGTTTGTGTCAGTGAAATGTTTGTGTCAGTGAAATGTTTGTCAGTGAAATGTTTGTGTCAGTGAAATAATGTTTGTGTCAGTGAAATAATGTTTGTGTCAGTGAAATGTTTGTGTCAGTGAAATAATGTTTGTGTCAGTGAAATAATGTTTGCGTCAGTGAAATGTTTGTGTCAGTGGAGTAATGTTTGTGTCAGTGAAATAATGTTTGTGTCAGTGAAATAATGTTTGTGTCAGTGAAATAATGTTTGTGTCAGTGAAAAAATGTTTGTGTCAGTGGAGTAATGTTTGTGTCAGTGAAATAATGCTTGTGTCAGTGAAATAATGTTTGTGTCAGTGGAGTAATGTTTGTGTCAGTGAAATAATGTTTGTGTAAGTGAAATAATGTTTGTGCCAGTTAAATAATGTTTGTGTCAGTGAAATGTTTGTATCAGTAAAAAAATCTTTGTGTCAGTGAAATATTGTTTGTGTCAGTGAAATGTTTGTGCCAGTGGAGTAATGTTTGTATCAGTGAAATGTTTGTGTCAGTGAAATAATGTTTGTGCCAGTGGAGTAATGTTTGTGTCAGTGGAGTAATGTTTTTATCAGTGAAATAATGTTTGTGTCAGTGAAATGTTTGTGTTAGTGAAACAATGTTTGTGTCAGTGAAATAATGTTTGTGTCAGTGAAATAATGTTTGTGTCAGTGAAATGTTTGTGTCAGTGAAATAATGTTTGTGTCAGTGGAGTAATGTTTGTGTCAGTGAAATAATGTTTGTATCAGTGAAATAATGTTTGTGTCAGTGAAATAATGTTTGTGTCAGTGAAATAATGTTTGTATCAGTGAAATAATGTTTATGTCAGTGAAATGTTTGTATCAGTGAAATAAAGTTTGTGTTAGTGATATAATGTTTGTGTCAGTGAAATGTTTGTGTTAGTGAAATAATGTTTGTGTCAGTGAAATAATGTTTGTGTCAGTAAAATAATGTTTGTGTCAGTGAAATAATGTTTGTGTTAGTGATATAATGTTTGTGTCAGTGAAATGTTTGTGTTAGTGAAATAATGTTTGTGTTAGTGAAATAATGTTTGTGTCAGTGAAATAATGTTTGTGTCAGTGAAATAATGTTTTTGTCAGTGAAATGTTTGTGTCAGTGAAATAATGTTTGTGTCAGTGGAGTAATGTTTGTGTCAGAGAAATAATGTTTGTGTCTGTGAGAGCTTACTCAGCCCTGTAATAACTTCAGACAGTATTACCAAGGCTGGCTCCTCCTCAGGAAAATTAATGAATAGAAAAAGAAATAATAACAGACAAACATAAACACTTTATTATATAGAAAATATAAAATATAAAACACTTAAATATGAAATATTAATCCTACATTAAAGAAAATGAAAAATGAAAAATATAAATGATAACTGAATTCAACACTAATTTAAAACTTGGGTGTCTGGTGTTGGTGACACTGTGTTGTTGAAATCGTAGCCGTTGCTGATGATGGGGGGGGGTCGCAGGTGTTGGTTACGACCCACTGGCTAGTTCTTCACAGTATAGCCTTGAGTATTCTAACCCGATGACAGGAAAGCAGGTTCTTTACCGCTGCAATGATGAGGGGTTACATCCTGCAATTTCATACAGGTGCACAGGTAATTAAATCCAAAAAGGGGAAGTCTCAGGACGTTAGTCCATCTCCATCAGTTCTACTCGTTGATTGCCAGGTGACCCTCTCTGTCATCCAAGCTGGAAAGATAGACAGGTTACCCACTGCTTAAGAAATCACTCTCCATGATAAGTACAATACCTAAAAGATGTGGTGATTATTACAACAGTCAACTTAGAGCAAGACTGAAAGGACTAAGTTTATTATTGGTCAAAAGTGAAGCTTTCAACCAATAAATCCACTAGAATACAAGGCAGGCATGTACTTACAGTAGTGCTGGGAGCTGTGAGTCTAGTGATTACTGTTTGGACCGGAGCCCCAAACGTCACCTTTCTGGGGGGGAGGGGGGGAAGAAGGAGGGGAAGGGATAGTGGGAGCTAAACTGACCCTACCTTAACAAGCAGCCGGCAATGAAACTATCACTTTCGGGGAGGGGGTAAAAAGGCGGGAATAGCAGGAGCTTGACTTACCCTACCTTAACAAGTAGCCGGCAATGAAACTATTGTTACTATATACTCCCTCGCTACTCCTATCTATTGAACTTTTCCCTCACAGTGTCAGTGAAATAATGTTTGTGTCAGTGAAATGTTTGTGTTAGTGAAATATTGTTTTTGTCAGTGAAATGTTTGTGTTAGTGAAATGTTATTTGTGTCAGTGAAATGTTTGTGTCAGTGAAATGTTTGTGTTAGTGAAATATTGTGTCAGTGAAATGTTTGTGTTAGTGAAATAATGTTTGTGCCAGTGGAGTAATGTTTGTATCATTGAAATAATGTTTTTGTCAGTGAAATAATGTCTGAACGTTACTTAATATATATGTCCATGGAAGTTTTGTTCGCAAATATTCTAATCGTTTTTGCTGACACTTTCTGACCTTTTGTTTAGTTCTTTTAAAATAAAGCGAGTGAGAGATTTTAATAATGATCCCTGCTAGCAGGGACACAACCACTCATCACTAGTAGAATCCATCAGTTAAACAACACTGACATAATCAATTGTCACTAGCACAGTTCACCTACTTTGATTTATGACCTGGAATTATGTCCTGTTTTAAATTAAAAAAAAAAACTGTTTACTGCAATTTGTCGGTAAATCTGTTGATTCATGATTTCTAGAATCAGTAGCGCTTTTACATCATGTCAATCCGTTTAACTGATAATTTCAATTTTTGAGGGGGTTTACCAGTAAATCAGCCAAAGGCCTCGGTCAGATGGCCCAAAGTTCTAGTGGCGGGTCATCATATGAATGACTAGGACCTGTCAGGAAACAATTATCCTGTTTCCTGACGAATCTAACCTGGCCTAGCTTATTAAAGTCTGGAGAAACGTCGGTTTCTCCACAAACGACGAAAGGCGTAACTTTCACACATACAAGACTCACGAAATCGTAATGACACGATTGCAAACAAACCATATCACGGGCGGGATTGAACCCGCGGTCAGAGAGTCTCAAAACTCCAGACCGTCGCGTTAGCCACTGGACCAGCTAGCCACAATAAGATTCGTTCATCTAGGTATATTTCTACACCATAGGAAGGTTAGCATAGGCACCACTGTAACCACAAATGCAAGTTTTTACAGACGAATCTCCAGCTAGCGTGACCATGACGAACTCTAGCTCAAGTCCCCTCACTGCCGTCAACATAACGCGACGGTCTGGAGTTTTGAGACTCTCTGACCGCGGGTTCAATCCCGCCCGTTGTATGGTTTGTTTGCAATCGTGTCATTACGATTTCATGAGTCATGTTGACGGCAGTGAGGGGACTTGAGCTAGAGTTCGTCACGGCCACGCTAGCTGGAGATTCGTCTGTAAAAACTTGCATTTGTGGTCACAGTGGGGCCTATGCTAACCTTCCTATGGTGTAGAAATATACCTAGTTGGACGAATCTTATTGTGGCTAGCTGGTCCAGTGGCTAACGCGACGGTCTGGAGTTTTGAGACTCTCTGACCGCGGGTTCAATCCCGCCGGTGGTATGGTTTTTTTCACACATACAACTCAATTATTGTCTTTCCTTAGAATTCTCTTTTCCAGTGAGCTGCGTTCAGGAATTTTTTTATTTTGGAAGAATCATCTGTTTTGCTAGTCTCTCAGTGTTAACATCTTCAAGGTTGTAAACTTAGCTATGTACCATATCTTAACACCCAGAGGATCCTCATGTTGCATTTACAGTCTTGCTGGTTCACCCATTCCTCTCTCTCTCTTATTGTTCTCAATCCCCACCTCTAGCTAAATCGTTTGCGGTCTTCTAGGTTGGGTTTGGGGTTGTAAATCTATGCGTGGGTTGACTAGTGAGGTTTTACTGTGTAGTCAGTTCAGTTGGGTGTGGAAGACCTGTGATGGGACAGCATGTACACTATACATGTAGCAGGTGAGATGAAGAAGAAAGAAAAGTGGGAGTAAGGAAAAGATTTAACTGAATACATGTGTTGCCCCTCTTGTGTTTCCGCTCCTTGTGTTTCTTGAATGTTTTTTTATGGTTTCTGAAAAACAACGGAGAAAAATTATCTATTTCTCTTATGACTGAAATCTGAGTTGATCATTACTTGTGCATTCATTTAAAGAAAAGAGAAATACTACCGTTTGAATTGTCCAAGATGGGTCAAAAGGTCGCACACTTGTCATTAATACTGGATGGGTTAATTGTAACATATTTCAACCTTGGTACTAGGATTCCCTGAAAGGATATCATTTAGTAATTGTCCGAATATATTTTATTTCCTCCATTCAATTTTTCAGTTCTCCTTTACTATAAAGGAGGAGGAACGGTTCACGTAACTACAGGTGTATGTGTGTGTGTGTGTGTGTGTGTGTGTGTGTGTGTGTGTGTGTGTGTGTGTGTGTGTGTGTGTGTGTGTGTGTGTGTGTGTGTGTTAGTTGCTAGATATCAAAGGCACTTGTTAATTGACACTTGGCCTGTTGGTGGGTTTTTGTGTGTGTGTGTACAGTACTTTTACCTGTGCTTGCCTATCTGTGTTTAAAGGGAGTCAAGTCATATGTCTTGGCCTTAATACTAAACACTTTTTGGCTGGGTTCACTGATTTCTGGCCTTCAGGGCCCTTACATTTAGCGAGTTTCGAGAATCTTACTATTCTCAGAACCCGGTCATGGGCCAGGCTTATCTGGTGCTTGCCTGGTCAACCAGCCTGTGTATGTGTGTGTGTGTGTGTGTGTGTGTGTGTGTGTGTGTGTGTGTGTGTGTGTGTGTGTGTGTGTGTGTGTGTGTGTGTGTTTGTTTGCTCTCTGGTCAGTATGATAGAGTTCTTTCCCCAAAACTTCGCGTCCATACAAAAACTTAACGACAAATTTTCTGATAGGCTTCGGAGATTCATAATAAGTGTATCTAATTTCGCAGTGTTGGGATTGTTATGGGAGTGTGATGGTATCATTCTGCCCTTTATATGTGCTAAACAGTGTGAGTTTTTCCAATTATATCATGTTAATTATATTTGAATATCTCTCTTTCGAACAGCTTCTGTATTTAATGGATAATGATTCTTTCAAACAAAAGTCAATATATTTTGTTCGTAAAAGTGCAAATTTGTTACTGTACTAAAATAGTTGAAGAAACATGAAACTGATCCAGTTTGTGCGATAACACGAGAATGTTTCTTGTGGCTGCCTTCAGAATATTATCTCTGATGAATTACATAAAAACAATGCCTCATACGTTTAACCTGCGTAGATGCAAATTTCGAATTTTACTGAATTTGTTAAAAATCTGGATTTATATCTACAGTTCACTTATTTGTTCCAAGCAAATTTGGGAAATTTGGGAAATTTGCTTGATTTATCTGGTATCTTATTTTCATTAATAAGATATCTTGACACGTCAAACTGGTTATTATACTGAGAGAAAACTGAAAAATATTAAACACTTGCATTCTTATAGCATTTTCAAACTTGTTAGAATTTAGCAAGATCTCCCTGTCTTATCGTTCTATTTTATTCCGACGCTACTGACTCACGAAATCGTAATGATACGAATGCAAACCAACCATACCACGGGCGGGGTTAGAACCCGCGATCAGAGAGTCGGTCTGGAGTTTTATGACTCTGATCGCGGGTTCTAACCCCGCCCTTGGTATGGTTTATTCCGACACGTACTGAGATCTGAGTTTCTGTCTTCCATTTACTTCTTCCAACATTTTTCTTTATAATTTCGAAATATCTGATTTTATGGGCTACGAATTCTCAGTGCTGATGAACTATAATAACGGGAAGGTTTATGGAACAAATGGCTTCTTCAGGTGCTCTTTGGTCTGTTTTGTTTAAGTTGTTCCCATATTTCGTTGTCGAGGAGTCAAACAGTGAACGCCTCTTCAGATCGACTTAAATCTCTCACCACAAGTGCGTTGGCATTGTTTGTGCAATGTGTAGAGTACACAGAGTCAGTCTTAAAATTCCTAAATGTTTAGAGCTTTTGTGTGAATACTCTTACGCTGGAGTTTGTCTCTTCTGAACGGCATCAATCTTCCAAAATCCCAATCTTCTGAACGGCATCAGTCTTTCAAAATCCCAGTCTTCTGAACGGCATCAATCTTTCAAAATCCCAGTCTTCTGAACGGCATCAATCTTCCAAAATCCCAGTCTTCTGAACGGCATCAATCTTCCAAAATCCCAGCCTTCTGAACGGCATCAATCTTCCAAAATCCCAATCTTCTGAACGGCATCAATCTTCCAAAATCCCAGTCTTCTGAACGACATCAATCTTCCAAAATCCCAGTCTTCTGAACGACATAAATCTTCCAAAATCCAGTCTTCTGAACGGCATCAGTCTTCCAAAATCCCAATCATCTGAACGGCATCAATCTTCCAAAATCCCAGTCTTCTGAACGACATCAATCTTTCAAAATCCCAGTCTTCTGAACGGCATCAATCTTCCAAAATCCCAGTCTTCTGAACGGCATTAATCTTTCAAAATCCCAATCTTCTGAACGGCATCAATCTTCCAAAATCCCAGTCTTCTGAACGGCATCAATCTTCCAAAATCCCAGTCTTCTGAACGGCATCAATCATCCAAAATCACAGGCTTCTGAATGGCACCAATCATCCAAAATCCCGGCCTTCTGAACGGCATCAATCTCACAAAACCGTTTCTTCCATTTCTCATGAAATGGAACCCGGCTGCGGGCCCGTCGACCCTTGCAACACCCTCCAGGTATACTCAGGGTAAATCACTGACTTGATTAAGCTCTAGACAAAGTGAAACGATGCCACAGTAAAGCATCTCCAATATCAAGTTTTTCCTGGCCTTCTTGATGCGACCGGAGCAAACAACACACAGCTTGTAGATGAATGGTTCACACAACCGACATGTTGATAAATTAGACACATGTGCAACTCTTGGGTATCTTTATTAAGGAAACGTTTCGCCACACAGTGGCTTCATCAGTCCATACCCAGGAGAAACTTGAAGAACAGGAGGAGAATGAGGTAATCAGTCTCTCAACCTTGAGTCGATGTGGTCAGTCCATCAATCTTGAATAGAATACAGCATATGAGCTAAGAAGCAGCTTATAAACCGTAGGCAGGAGAGGTGCAGCAGTCGTAGGTGGTGTCACATTTGCCTAATGTGGAAGTAGGTCGTGCCCAAGGGTTAGGGACTGATTACCTCATTCTCCTCCTGTTCTTCAAGTTTCTCCTGTGTATGGACTGATGAAGCCACTGTGTGGCGAAACGTTTCCTTAATAAAGATACCCAAGAGTTGCACATGTGTCTAATTTATCAACATGTCGGCTCTGTGAACCATTCATATACAACCCTGTCAGACACTGCAACTTCTTGGGATCTTAAAACTTGGGAATTCTTCGCTTGCCTAACCCTTGGGCACGACCTACTTCCACACTGGGCAAATGTGACACCACCTACGACTGTTGCACCTCTCCTGCCTACGGTTTATACGATGCTTCTCCGCATATATGCCGTATTCTATTCAAGATTGATGGACTGACCACATCGACTCAAGGTTGAGGGACTGATTACCTCATTCTCCTCCTGTTCTTCAAGTTTCTCCTGTGTATGGACTGATGAAGCCACTGTGTGGCGAAACGTTTCCTTAATAAAGATATGGTGGCCTGGTGGTTAACGCTCTCGCTTCACACGGTGAGGGCCTGGGTTCGATTCCCAGCCAGAGTAGAAACATTGGACGTGTTTCTTTCAACCTGTTGTCTATGTTCCCCATCAGTAAAATGGGTACCTGGGTGTTAGTCGACTGGTGTGGGTCGCATCCTGGGACACTGACCTAAGGAGGCCTGGTCACAGACCGGGCCGCGGGGGCGTTGACCCCCGGAACTCTCTCCAGGCAAACTCCAGGTAAAACCCAAGAGTTGCACATGTGTCTAATTTATCAACACACAGCTTAGTATTCTTAACGCTTTCCTCTTCTTTACACTTCGCCAGGCACTTCCCTTCCATATGTGTGCACTTTCCTGTGTACCCTCTCATCGGTGGTAAGGGGGGAAGGGAAGTGGAGAGCCCCATAACCGTTTTCAACGGCAATAAACTGGCCGGAACAGTAAAAACAGTAGTTAATCTCGGTTAACTACCGGTGCTGTTGGAGCGATTTCCTGTTGACTTATTTTCTCTCTTCTCTTTTCCTCTATTTTATAATTATATTTTCTCTTTTTCTGCGTCTCACTTATATTTAATGCTTACCATCGTGTATTATTTCTGTTATTCTTTCACTCATGAACAGGGTTATAAGAGATGTACTGTCTTTAATACAGTCACATCACAATCATACACACTGTAATCACCTGTAACATCACGATCACCCATAACATCACTTGTACTTGTAGTAAATAAAGATATTATTATTATTATTATTATTATTATTATTATTATTATAATTAAACATAACATCACAATCCAATATAGCATCACAATAACCCATAGCATAACAGTCACCTATAACATCACAATAACCTAAAAGATCACAATCACCTTTAACATCACAATCACCCATAACATCACAATCACCCATAACATCACAATCACCTATAACATCACAATCACCTATAACATCACAGTCATCCACATCACAATCACCTATAACATCACAATCACCTATAACATCACAATCACCTATAACATCACAATCATCCACATCACAATCACCTATAACATCACAATCACCTATAACATCACACTCGTCTATAACATCACAGTCATCCATATCACAATCACCCTTAACATCACAACCATCAATATCACTCTCATTTATAGCGTCACAATTAACATCATAAAATTACATACAATGCTGTAGTCATGATTATCACAATCATCATCATAATCATCATCAGACTTATTATCATTCTTGTAACCATTTTCAGTTGAACAGTCATCAACCTTACAGTCACCCATAACATCACAGTATTTCACTAAAAAAATTAAATATATGCATACATATGCATATATATGCATATATATGCATATATGTGCATATATATATATATATATATATATATATATATATATATATATATATATATATATATACAGAATACATTGATAGCAAACACAAATATGAATACATTGGTACAATATATCAAAGGTTATGAATCTCCTCCAGCTCCTCCGATGCTGGACACGAGCCCAGTATGCTGCATGTATTTTCCCTCTGGATGGCCACGCTGAGGCACTGGAACATGAATGTGGCTGCCCTTGGGTCCCTGGTGGTGTCGATGAGTCTGGAACCCAGTTCTTTAAGGAAACGTGTGGCATGTTTTTCCCAAGATCCCAAGGTCTCTGATCCCACTGGGACAAATTGATATTGTTTGCATATGTCCCTGTACTTGCCGATCTTGTACTCCTCCCTGTGGTCAGCAGCTCCTCCCTGTTGCCCGACACTGTGATGGATATAGGTGTCCGCCAGTGTGGACACACGGTATAGTCCCTTGCTAAGAGCTTGCCATTCTTCCAAGGATAGATGGTGATCCCGTCGGGGCAGTTTGCTGGGTTGTGGGTATTGTTGGCTGCTAGTGATCGGGGCTCCCTCTCAGCCGGGCATCAGCTATAGCAAGGGTTCTCTTTATGATGTCATTGACCTCATTGTGTCTTGCATGCCAGCCCTTGGCTTTGGAACAGTTAAGACCATGTAGACGATATTGGTCGGCTTGCACATCGCCGCAAATACATGTATATTCTGTGTGAATTGGGGCAGCAAGGCGCAGACCCACTGCAATACAGAGGGTCTTAGGATCGAGGCGCATTCCCATTGTTGATATGGGAACTGTTTGAAGGAAGTCCCTGGAGAGATGTGCGCTCACAGCTAGGAGACAGACAATCTCCCTGTCCGATGTTGCAGCCCTGAGCATATTGGCAAGCACCTTTTCAGCGTTGGGGCCATCCCAGCTATATATATATATATATATATATATATATATATATATATATATATATATATATATATATATATATATATATATATATATATATTTATATATATTCAACAAGTAGGCCGTCTCCCACCGAGGCAGGGTGACCCAAAAAGAAAGAAAATCCCCAAAAAGAAAATACTTTCATCATCATTCAACACTTTCGCCTCATACATAATCACTGTCTTTGCAGAATCGCCCAGATACAACAGTTTAAAAGCATATATAAAGATATATGACATATCGCCCCAAACACCCAATATCCCAAATCCCTCCTTTAAAGTGCAGGGATTGTACTTACCATTTCCAGTACTCAAGTCCGGATATATAAAAATAACTAGTTTCACTGAATCCTGTCACTAAATATTACCCTGCTCACACTCCAACAGCTCGTTTGGTCCCAAATACCATTCGTCTCCATTCACTCCTATCTAACACGCTCACGCATGCTTGTTCACAAAACCTCCTTTACCCTCTCCCTCCAACCTTTTCGAGGACGACCCCTACCCCGCCTTCCTTCCCCTACAGATTTATACGCTCTTCATGTCATTCTACTATGATCCATTCTCTGTAAATGACCAAACCACCTCAACAACCCCTCCTCAGCCCTCTGACTAATACTTTTATTAACTCCACACCTTCTCCTAATTTCCACACTCCGAATTTTCTGCATAATATTTACACCACGCATTGCCCTTAGACAGGACTGCCTCCAACCACCTCCTCGCTGCAGCATTTACAACCCAAGGTTCATGCCCATATAAGTGTGTTAGTACCACTATACTTTCATACATTTCCTTCTTTGCCTCCATAGATAACGTTTTTTCTCTCCACATATTTCTCAATGCACCACTCACCTTTTTTCCTTCATCAATTCTGTGTTTAACCTCATCCTTCATAAACCCATCCTCTGACACGTCAGCTCCCAAATATCTGAAAACATTCACTTCTCCCATACCTAACCGTTTGATATCCTCATCAGCTTACTCTTATCTATGTTCACTTTCAACTTTCTACCTTTACACACCCTCCCAAACTCGTCCACTAACCTTTGCAACTTTTCTTTAGATCAGTAAAAAGTAATTGTGTCAACTCCCATTTTGTATTTGATTCCCCATAATTTAGTCCCACCCCTCTCCCGAACACCCTAGCATTTACTTCTTTCACAACCCCATATATAAATATATTAAACAACCATGGTGACATTACTCATTCGTGTCTAAGACCTACTTTTACCGGGAAGTATTCTCCCTCTCTCCTACACACCCTAACCTGAGCCTCACTATCTTCATAAAAACTCTTTACAGCATATAGTAACGTACTACCAATTCCATACACTTGCAACATCTGCCACATTGCTCCCCTATCCATTCTATCATATACCTTTTCTGAATCTATATATGCAATGAAAACTTCCCTACCTTTATCTAAATACTGTTCACATATATGCTTCAATGTAAACACTTGATCTACACATCCCTTACCCACTCTAAAGCCTCCTTGTTCATCTGCAAGCCTACATTCTGTCTTACCTCTAATTCTCTCAATAATAACAATACCATACACTTTTCCTATACACGCTCTCTGCCAATCCCTAGATACCTTCCCCTCTTTCATACATTTATTAAACAAAAATACCAACCACTCCAACACTGTATCTTCCCCTGCTTTTAACATTTTTGTCATGATCCCGTCAGTTACAGCTGCTTTACCCCCTTTCATTCTACGTAATGCCTCACGCACTTCCCTCAAACTTACATTCTGCTCTTCTTCACTCCTAAAAGATGGTATACCTCCCTGGCCAGTGCATGAAATTACCGCCTCCCTTTCTTCGTCGACATTTAAAAGTTCCTCAAAAATATTCTCGCCATCTACCCAATACCTCCATCTCCCCATCTACTAACTCCCCTACTTTGTTTTTAACTGACAAATCCATTCGTTCCCTAGGCTTTCTTAACTTGTTTATCTCATTCCAAATATTTTTTCTTATTTTTATCAAAATTTCTTGACAGTACCTCTCCCACTCTATCATCTGCTCTTCTTATAACACTTCTGCTTTGTAAAATCCTCTCATAAGCTTCCTTCTTCTCTTTTATAACACCCTTTACTTCATTATTCCTCCTGCACCCACCCTTCTATAGCCACAAACTTTAGCCCCACATTCTAATAATGCATTTTTGAAACTATTACAACCCTCTTCAACCCCACCCCCGACTACTCATACCTGCACCAGCCCACCTTTCTACCAATAGTTGCTTATATCTCATTCAAACTTTCTCCTCCCTTACTTTATACACTTTCACCTCTCTCTTACTTGCTGTTGCCATTTTCCTTTTTGTCCCATCTACCTCTTACTCTAACTATAGCTACGACTAAATAATGATCCGATATATCAGTTGCCCCTCTGTAAACATGTACATCTTGAAACCTACCTATTAACCTTTTATCCACCAATACATAATCTAACAAACTACTTTCATTACGTGCTACATCATACCTTGTATACTTATTTATCTTCTTTTTCATAAAATATGTATAACTTATTACCAAACCTCTTTTTACACATAGCTTAACTAATCGCTCCCCATTTTCATTTACCCCTGGCACCCCAAATTTACCTACTACTCCCTCCACAACATTTTTACCCGCTTTAGCGTTGAGATCCCCAACCACAAGTACTCTCTCTCACACTTGGTTCAAAACTTCCCACGCATTCACTCAGCATTTCCCAAAATCAATCTCTCTCTCTCTCTGTCTCTCTAAACTTCTCTCTTCTCCAGGTGCATAAACGCTTACTATAACCCACTTTTCACATCCAACCTTATCTTACTCTTCATAATTCTTGAATTAATACATTTATAGTCCCTCTTTTCCTGCCATAACTTATCCTTGGACATTATTGCTACTCCTTCTTTAGCTCTAACTCTATTTGAAACCCCTGAACTAATCCCATTTATTTCTCCCCACTGAAACTCTCTCACCCCCTTCAACTTTGTTTCACTTAAAGCCAGGACATCCAGCTTCTTCTCATTCATAACATCCACAATCATCTCTTTGTTATCATTCACACAACATTCACGTACATTCAAACATCCCACTTTAACGGTTTTCTTCTTTTTCTGTTTAGTAGGCTAAAAGGGAAAAGGGGTATACATATATATACATATATATAATATATATATATATATATATATATATATATATATATATATATATTATATAACGAATATGTTTGGAGAAACACCAGTTTAAGCTGTGGAGCTCCCTGTGCTCAGACGCTGGTCAGAAACCCAAGATTGCCACACTGAGGTGCTGGAAGAGAAAAGTGGCAGCCCTCGAGTCTCTGGTGGTTTCTATTAGCCTGTAGGGGAATCTTGTAGATAATCTTGGTAACTTAATTGTGTTCGAATCCCTTTTTGCCGTAAGTACACTTGTACAGAAATGTGTCAGTCACAGTGTCGGTAACTATTGGGAGAAAGATAATTGAGTGTATACCTGGAGTATATCTGGTGAGGGTTTCGGAGGTTAATGTCTCCGCGGCTCGGTCTGAGACCAGGCCTCATGGTGGATCAGGGCCTAATCAACTAGGCTGTTACTGTTGGCCGCACGCAACCCACCGTACGAAGCACAGCCCTGCTGGTCAGGTACTGACTTTAGGTGCCTATCCATCGCCTTCTTGAAGACAGCCAGGGGTCTATTGGTAATCCCCCTTATGTATGCTGGGAAGCAGTTGAGCAGTTTATGGCCCCTCATACTTATTGTGTTATCTCTTATCGTGCCAGTGGTACCCATGGTTATCATTAGGGGGGTTTGTTGAATCGTTTGTCGAGTCTTTTACTTTCATAGGGAGTGATTTTCGTGTGCAAGTTTGGTACTAATCCCTCTAGGATTTTCCAAGTGTATATAATCGTGCATCTCTCCCGCCTGCATTCTAGGGAGTACAGGTTGTGGAACTCCAAGCGTTCCCAGTAACTGAGGTGTTTTATCGCAGTTATGTGTGCTGTGAAGGTTCTTTGTACATTTTCTAGATCAGCAATTTCACCTGCCTTGAAAGGTGCTGTTAGTGTGCAGTAATATTCCAACCTAGATAGAACAAGCGACCTGAAGAGTGTCATCATGGGCTTGGCATCCCTAGTGTTGAAGGTTCTCATTATCCATCCTGTCATTTTTCTTGCAGATGTGACTGATACAATGTTGTGGTCTTTGAAGGTGAGATCCTCTGACATTATTACTGCCAGGTCTTACATTAGTTTTTCGTTTTATTGTGTGGTTGAAATTTGTTTTATACACCGATATAGCTTTAATTTTCTCACGTTTTCCATATCGGAGTAATTGAAATTTCTCATCATTGAACTTCATATTCTTTTCTGTGGCCCATTTAAAGATTTGGTTGATGTCTGCCTGAAGTCTTGCAGTGTCTTCAATGGGGGACACTATCATGCAAAGGAAGACATGGTGCTGTGGCTTACATCTTTCTCTATTTTAGATATGATGATGAGGAACAGGATAGGAGCGAGTATTGTGCCTTGTGGAACAGCTTTCCACCGTATCCGCCTAAGACTTTACTCTGTTGCTACTGTTTGTGTTCTTTTGTTAGGAAATTATAGGATCCATCTACCAACTTTTCCTGTTATTCCTTTATCACGCATTTTTTGTGCTATTACACCATGGTCTGTGTTTTGTTTGTCTTGTAGAGCATCCAGGACCTTGCCATAGTGGTCCAGTAGTTGGGACAGGCAACAGCGACCTGCTCTAAACCCATGTTGCCCTGGGTTGTGTAATTGATGGGAATCTGGATGGGTGGCGATCTTGCTTCTTAGAACCCTTTCAAAGATTTTTATGATATGGGATGTTAGTGCTATAGGTCTGTAGTTATTTGCTATTGTTTTACTGCTCCTTTTGTGGAGTTGGGCTATGTGATCATGCTTCCTCTCCATAGGATGTTAAAAGCACATGATAGGGGCTTCTTGCAATTCTTGATGAACACGGAGTTCCATGAGTCTTGGCTTGGGGCAGAGTGCATGGGCATGTCACTTATCGCCTTTTCGATGTCATTCGTCAGGATAATATCAGATAGGTTTAAGTCTACCAAATTCTGTGTCCCTCTGATAAAAAATTAATTTCGGTCTTCGACTCTCAGTCTGGTTAGCGGCTCGTTAAAAACTGAGTCATACTGAGACTTGAGTACCTCACTCATTTCTTTGCTGTCATCTGTGTAGGACCCATCTTGTCTAAGTAGGCGCCCAATACTGGATGTTGTTTTTGACTTTGATTTGGCATTTCTTGACTCCTGTAAGATTCCTTTAGCTTTAGTTCGATGTTTGTTATTTTTCAGACCAGATATATTGGCCTCTTTTAGCCGCTCTGTTATTCTGTGTCTTCACCTGTATAGGGAGAGACTTTCTCTTTCTAGTTTACATCTTCTCTTCCTTTTCCTTAAAGGAATATACCTTGAGCATACCTCGAGTGCCACAGAGTTAATTTGTTCTAGACATAGGTTTGCATCCGATTTGCTTATGCTATCTTCCCAGTTTAAATCATTTAGGACCTTGGTCACACCTTATGTTTTTGTTACTGAAGTTGAATTTGGTGAAGGCTCCCTCGTGACTGATCACATTTCGTTGGTCTGGGGCCTCGCGCATACGTGTCTGACCCTCTGTTATGTTGTGATCTGAGTATATTTTTTTGATATGGTAATATTTCGTATCAGATCATCATTGTTAGTGAAGATGAGATCCAGTGTATTCTCCAGTCTTATTGGTGCAGAGATTTAAAAGCTCGTGTGTGTGAGAGTTTTCAACTGAGCTACCTCCTGGGGTTATATCTGTTACAGCATTATTTGCTACATTCCTCCATTTTAGGTGCCTTAGGTTGAAATCCCCCAGGAACAAAACGTTGGGGGCAGGAGATGAAAGATTTTTCAGACAGTGATCAGTTTTCTAAAGCTGTTAACTCTGTTAAAAGGTGAGCTCTCTCATTAACTGAGCTTGCACCTGACAGGATAGGCGCTTGTTCCATGAGGGGGTTGTCAGAACTGGATTGTTTATTAAGTTTCAGCTAATCTCTTCATCTGAGCTGCGAGGGCAGCTCACATGCTGTTACCATTGGTGTAACTGAGGTCATCCACTCCTGACCTATTGCTTATATGTTCTGGTAGAATTTCTTTCACCAGTTCGTTGAATCCATTGGAGGAGAATACGAAGGCAGGAACGTCAATCTAATCTAACCTGAAATGTAGTTTGCTCGAACTCCGATTAATCGAGAGAATAGTTTTGTTACTTTCTTAGCATGGATTTAAGGAGAGTGTCGTAGTTTCCTAATTTGAAGCTGACAATGTATAAGAACATAAGAATCATAGGATGGAAGTTACCATGAGCATTAGTGTCACTGTTCCTGGTTTCCATCCACTTCTGGTTACATATTTTTCTTTTTCCAAAATCATACCCATGGCATTACACTCCAATTCGGCACCACGAAGAGTGCAATCAATGGCATCAAAGAGACTCCTAGCATGACAGCTGCGGTTTGTTCAAAGTGTGTATGCTGGAGGATACCGGTTCGCATTTTGGAGGGTTTAGGGAGAGGGCTATATTCCCTCTTTAGTTTTGGGTGATTCTGATGTCTTCTTGGAGGAATTCTTTGGTACACCGTCATTTAAGAAACAGATACTAAGCTCGCTGGCATTTCTAATGGCCAGGCAAAAAGGAAAGTGGCGAAAATAAATGCGAGTTTATATCGTGCTCTCCGAAGAGAAGTTTTGAGTTGCTTTTGTGGCAAGAGAAGATAAATTGATTAAATGCTGGAAAATGGCCATGAACAACTCTGAGCACAAAATCGAAGCTGATCAGGGATTTAAGGCACATGAAATTAATAATGCGTATATGCAAGTGATTCGCTTACTAGCAGGATCCCCAACCCCAACTGCCTTGATCTCACCTTGGTGGATGCATCACTGTTCACTGCTGATGCTGCTGTCCTGGCAACAAGGCGGGGGAGGGAGTTGACAACGACAATGGGCCCGATCCCTTCATCAAAAATTTTTGGTGCACAAAGGGATGCAGACACAAACAGGCGAGAGCTAACTGCTTCAGGAACACCACCAACAAGACATATGTTAGTAAATCTTTTGATTTCTGGCAGGGTATGCTCTGCATAATTTCTTACTGCTGTGTTGAGTATTTGTTTGATGTGTTGTGGCCTTAATTCCCTTAGACCACCTTCAGAACCTTCAGGAAAACATTTCTGGTTCTTGGACTGTCAAGAGTGGTGGTGTCATCGCTGTTTGCTTTGTAAGTCTTTGTGATGGAGCCTCTGTGAACAGTCATATCACTGTTGGTGACTGGTCCGATTCCTTCTGAATTATTTCCTCCCTCGATCTTTGACTGTGATGGAGCCTTTGTGAGCAATCACTTTATTTCATTCCTCTATATTTTTGCTGATTTATACTGTCATTTTGAAAACATTAGGGGAGTTTCAGCTTACGTGTCTATTGCGGGTGATTACCTTTTTCAAGGAAAACAGCCAAAATCATACCCTTCCTCATGACTCCCCCGTCTCCGCCTCACTCCAGCAAAGATGCTCCTTGTGATCGTATTTACTTGGACGTCTTTTTTTCTGCAACACTGCAAGCTCCTGATGTGTTGATTGTAACAAGAAAGGCCTAGAACTATCACTGAATTCCAATATCGTTGTTTTTTATCTGGTATCGTTTGCTCGTGATATTGAGTGATATGAGTGGAATTGAATCAATAACAACACTTCGACTAGCCGAGGATTCGAACTGATGTCGTTTTGGTTCTGCCTCGTGGTGAGCGAAAATCACACTACGCTTTAACCCACTGGACCACACAATCCTACATGAATCAAACACCCAGCAGAACAAGGTGTTATATATATATATATATATATATATATATATATATATATATATATATATATATATATATATATATAGTGCCGAATAGGCAGAATTTGCGATCTTGGCTTAAATAGCAACGTTCATCTTGCCATATAGGACAAGTGAGAATTTGTGTATGCAAAAATTTCGCCGAAATAATTCTGAACCACACGAAAAAAATATATTTGATTGCGTTTGTTTATTACTAAATTACTGTAAACGTATTTAAAATATATTTAGTTGGGTTAGGCTAAAATAAATTGTTCTTGTTATAATAAGGTTAGGTAAGTTTTCTAAGATTCTTTTGTTGCAAAATTAAAAATTTTTACATTAACATTAATGAAAAAAAATATATCTTTAAACATATAAGAGAAAATTTCAGAAAGGACTTAATTTTAAATGAGTTCTTGCTAATTGACCAGTTTTACATATTCGGCACGACATATATATATATATATATATATATATATATATATATATATATATATATTATATATATATGGCCGAGGTAATACCACCCCGCATCCCTTATGATGATGTGGGTGGGATGGTTAAGGACTTGTAAAATATAGCTTAAATTCTTCCCAAATTTTATTAATTATAAATTAGTCAAATTTGTATAATCGTACACCAATATGTACATTAAAAATAAAAGTATTTTCTTTGAAGTTTGATCAATTAGAAACACCCTACATGTACTACACACAAATACACACAAGACAGCCAAGGAGCTATTACGATGAGTCTTGGTCTTTGCTTCGTCATGAGTTACTTTGATCGAGTTACTGAAAGAAGAACTTTGCTTGTATTAGCCCTGCGCACCTCTTATCGCCTTCTTAGATTCGTCATTAAGTTACAACCCATTAAAAATCCTTCCCCTTTAAAAGAAATCCCTCTCAAAAAAGCGACTATCACAGAAGTAAAAGTATTACAAGTGAGGTAGTGAAAACATTACTTTCGCAAATACATACTTCTCGTGTGGGTGTTTGAAAAATGGATATAAACAAAAGGGTTTAATCCCATTGCCTGGCCACACTTCGCGCGACGGCAACCACCAAAAAAAGCTTCAAATCCTCTCGGAAAAAAGGGCGATCGGATTACTGATTTTTTTTTTTTTTTTTTTTTTTGGTTAGGGATTTTTAACAGAAAGGATTGGAATGGATCACTCTGGTACAACAATTACACACATGCACCTAAAAAAAGAAGTGTATTGAATTTTTTATTGGTTAAATGTATTTTTCGGTAAAATCACTGTGAAAGGCAACCGCTGGTTACACCATCAATTTTAAAAGGGGGGAATTTGGTGAGAGTTTGTTTACTGAGCGAAAGTTAAATGGTTCCGGTAATCCGATTATGTGCGAGCAGTGTTGAGGTTATTGATGAAGATGGTGAGGGTTATAGTGATGATGGTAATGTGATGAAGGTGATGATGAAGTGTGATGATATTGGTGATGATGATGATGGTAATGTAGTGAAGGTGATAGTGAAGTGTGATGATATTGGTGATGGTGAAAGAGATGGTAATGGTGATGAAGGTTATAGTGAGATATGATGATATTGAAGGTGATAGTGATGTTATTGGTGATGAAGGAGATAATGAGGTTTGATGATGTTGGTGTTGGTGAGTGTGATTATATTCGTGGTGATAAAGATAGTAATGGTGAAGGTGATAGCGAGGTATGATGATATTGGTGACGGTGATAGTGGTGGTGATGAGGGTGATAGTGAGGTGTATTGATATTGGCGATGGTAATTGTGATGGTAATGATGATGAAGGTGATAACGAGGTGTGATGATGTTGGGGATAGAGTTATTGTTGATGGTGATGATGATAATGATGATATTGATGATTTTGGTTATAGAGATGTTGGTGATGGGGGTAGAGATGATGATGTATGGGGAGATATGTGACTGTGAAACAGAAGATGAAATAATGAGTAACAGCGATCGTAAGAAATGTGATGCGGATGATAATGACGGCGAATGATTGTAATGATTATCCATGACGGTGGTGATTGTGAATTATGACTATGGTGAGTGGGTGATGGTGAAGCACTGCGATAATTATGATGAATCATAAATAGAGTAATGGTGTAAGATAGTGATTGTGCAAGATAGTGATGGGGTTATTGTGAGAGATGGTGATGAAAGACAATGAGAGGTTATTGTGAAAGATGGTGAAGGTATAAGACAGCGAGAGGCTATTGTGAGACCGAAAGACAGTGAGAGGCTATTGTGAGAAATGGTGATGGAATAAGACAGTGATGGAAGAGGAACGTTGGACTGACGTTTGGGTTTATCACGAACCATTGTCAAATCACAACTGAGCGAGTAAGATACTGGGAAAGTACGAAGACAGACTCTGGAAGGGCTTTCATACAGTAATTTGTGAACACTTTATTTAACTGGCTTTAAGCCATCAACGCTGTTATATGTTACGTAGTTGAAGCTTTGGAGTTGTTAGTGGTCTACAAAGGTGCTAATTTACACAATTTTATTTTATTCTTTCAGGTGTTTTCTCTGCTACCTCAGAGGAGTTACACTACTTCCAAGTTCTAAAGGGCAATCTAATTTCTGTTTACCTGTTTACCTGTTGTGTATTGTTGTGGAAAAATTGAGAAAAATAATATTGCTGGCAAAATCCAACTGAGAAATGGTCAACAGTTCGGGTTTTAATGACTGTCTAACTAACTTTTACAAGTTGAATATCATATTTAAGTAATACTAAAGGTGCCCAACCTTTCTGTGTCTGTTTAATTCTTTGCTACAAGGTTTCCGCTTATAACTTGAGAATGCCTCATTCGATCTGTTTCAAATTTCGAACGTTCCTGTACTGTAACTGGGACACTGTTGGAATCTTGAGGTGCCTTCTAGTCAGTGTTATAAAGACCATCGAAGTTGTGATATACGAGCGAGAACTTCTGAATGCTTCTTCTCATAGGCTTCAAACTTTCAACACTTCTAGGAGGGTTGGCGTTCCTTTGTAGTGTATAGCTAGTCGTTAATTTGGCAGTTTTATTTTTAATTTATATGTTTTTTTTTTCGATAAAATAGCTTGAGTAGCTCTCTTCTTAACGACTTTAATTGGTGGAACACCCCAGGAAGTGGGAGATACATTTTGGATATAGAGTACGATGTACAGATTTTGTAATTACATAGTACTGTATAATTAATAATAATCTTAGAATTGCTGGATTCGTTATGACAGCCTGATTAACTTCAAACTTTAAACACTGATGTTTTCTCAATGAAAACTTTGCATTGATCATGGATTTTGGACGTTTTGACTTGTCAGTTTTATTAAACTTTTTGTTTTCTGTTCAATAACTGGCGAATGACTCTTCTGATCGACTTTATTTCGACTTTAAATTCCTTATGTATCTTGGAGAAATATTTGGATTAATAAGTTATAAAGGAATATGTCAATCGATGTCACATCTTCACTGCCGAAAATAGAGAATACATTTTCTGAGCGGATTCAAACTTGAAGTGCTGGTGTATTTTGTGATATTCTTTGACAGATAACTCGAGAATGCGTCGCGGGCTCCATTATGCTAGTTTTGCTCTTGTATTCAAATGTTTCTGTATATACCAAGTACCATTATTTTTGGCCAACGTACTGACAAAATTATAAAGAAAAACTAATGCAGGTACATCGAATCATTTCTTACAACGTTACGAAGCCACAAGTAAATGAACCTGGAAAGAGATTGTCAGCATTAAATAGTGAGCAGAGGTGAGGTGAAGAGGAAGCTTGTTGTGCGTCAAGTAACACGACTCCAAAAAGTTTTCTGGCAATAGATTCTGCTTAACTACAGAAAACTGTCTGATATTGACGAGGGAAGATTACATTTATTTTCTTCAATGAATGTCTTCTTTGGCAACAAGCAATTAGTCGTTGCAGTTTATCATGTGGATGTTTTCTACGAAAATTATGTTAAGTTTGTCCATATTGGTGTTCTGAGATTTATTTGTACGGATGTCACATCTGAGTAGTTTTTTGTGAAAGATGTTGCCAAAGACTGTCTATACCCCAATAACTGTTGATTTAAGTTGGTTGTGTATCATACCAGTTATGTGTTTCATGGTATAAGAGGGTATCATAATTATACAGTTTAATGTGTTTAACAATAGAGTTGTTGGGGAGAACTATGTACCTCATTTCCTTAGCATCATATCTGGGCAAGTCGATGATGATGTAAACACCTCGTCTGCAACCTCCGACGAAATGTCAAGGATATTTAGTTTGCTAAAAATTTGTTCAAGGGAATAATTCATGTAATTTTATGATCATGTAGTTACCATTTCCATATGCCTTACTCTAACCGGGAATCGAACTCAGTTTTTTTTCCTGCGAGTTCAACGTTCTACCACTGAGTTACATGTCACTCTTTTGTTCAATAGAATAGGATTCCTTCTTCATGGAATTCATTACTGTGGATGCGATGAGCTAGTAGGAGAAATCCATCGAAAACATCGCATTACGTTGTGGTGTGACTCGAAGTGGAGATTATCGAGTTAGTTGGTGGATTGTTTTTATACTCTGAAAACAACTGTGATACCTGACTAGCTGAATAAAATGTCAGAGGCTTGAAATATAAACTCTAAGGAGTTAAAATATGTTAACGATGTACAAAATACTCATTTGAATTGAAAGGGTTGACAGGGACAGATTATTCGAAAGTCAGGAAACATGTATAGGAAGACAAACACATAAAGAGTATAAAATAAAGCTCGGAGGAAGTTTAGTCTCAGAATGTAAAGGAAGCGAAATGAATCATAAACGACTGTACACAGACAAGATCTATACATACTTTCATGATAGGTATGACACGGTTTACAAAGACAGGAGAGAGAATAAACCCGGTACCGCGAACTGGGATCACATTCTGTAACCATATGAATGAGCAGGAACACATCACACACACACACACACACATGACTGGGAGAACCTGGAGCCACATATAGGCCCAGGAACGTGGAGGGCTAAGATGATAGAGGTGGTACGCGAAAACCTCATTTACCAACATGTAAGGGACACTACCAGAGAGAGTGAGGAGAGAATGAACCAGCAAGACTGGACCTAGTATTCACCTTGAGTAGTGCAGATATTGAGGACATCACATATTATCACTTGGTTATGAGCTTCGAATACATAGTAGAGTTACAAGTGGAGAGGGAAGCAGGAAGGGCAGGATGAATTTAGCCAAACTACAAGAGTGGGGACTACACAGGCATGAAGAATTTCCTGTACGGGGTTCAGTGGGACATAGAACTGGTAGGGAAGTCAGTAAACGAAATGATGGAATATGTGACAACAATATGCAAGGAAGTTGAGGAGAGGTTTGTACCAAAGGGCAACAAATAACGAGAAAGCCAGGATGAGCCCTTGGTTCACCTAAAGGCGTAGAGAGGCCAAAACCAAGTGTGCTAGAGAATGGAAGAAGTATAGAAGGCAAAGGACCCAGGAGAATAAGGAAAGCAGTCGTAGAGCCAGAAATGAATATGTACAGGTAAAAAGTGAGGCCTAATGACAATACGAAAATGGCATAGCAGCGAAAGTCAAATTTGACCCAAAACTGTTGCACAGCCACATCAGGAGGAAAACAAGTGAAGAACCAGGCAATCAAGCTGAGGAAGGAAAGACGGGAAAACACTAAAAGCAACAGCGAAGTATGTAAGGAGCTCCAAACAAGATTCAAAGAAGATTTCCCATGGGAGACAGAAGGGACTCCAGAAAGGAAGAGAAGTGGGGTACACCATCAAGTGTTGGACACAAGACATACAACCGAGAAAGAAATGAAGAGGCTGCTAAGCGAGCTAGATACCTCAAAGGCGATGGGGTCGGATAACATCTCTACGTGGGTCCTGAGAGAGGGAGCAGAGGCGCTATGTGTACCACTAACAACAATCTTCAACACATCTATCGAAACATTGCCACTACCTAAGGTATGGAAGAAAGGAAATATAGTCCCAATTTTTAAAAAAAGGAGACAGACACGAAGCATTAACTACAGACCAGTGTCACTGACATGTATAGCATGCAAAGTTATGGAGGGAGAAGATTATCAGAAGAGTGGTGGAGCACCTAGAAAGGAATGATCTCATCAACAGCAGCCAACATGGTTTCAGGGACGGGAAATCCTGTGTCACAAACCTACTGGAGTTCTATGACATGGTGACAGCAGTAAGAGAAGAGAGAGAGGGGTGGGTGGACTGCATATTCTTGGACTGCAAGAAGGCGTTTGACACAGTTCCACACAAGAGATTAGTGCAAAAACTGGAAGACCAAACAGGGATAACAGGGAAGGCACTACAATGGATCAGGGAATACTTGTCAGGAAGACAGCAGCGAGTCATGGTACGTGGCGAGGTGTCAAAGTGGGATCCAGACATAGTTTTAAGAAGAGGTATGATAAAGCTCAAGGAGTAGGAAGAGTGTCCTAATAGCGACCAGTGATGAGACGGGGCAGGGAGCTATGATTCGAAGATGAGTACACATATATGCACACACACACACACACACACACACACACACACACAGCACACCACACCACACACCCACCACAGAACAGCAGGAGGCCAAGGCAAGAGTACGACGAGAGCAATAGAGCGATGGTTGACACACTGGCTGCAGTGGCTAGAAGAGCTCATGTATGCAGGGCAAAGCTCCTGATCATGGGTGACTTTAACCACAAGGAGATCGATTGGGAGAACTTGGAGCCACATGGGGGCCAAGATACATGGAGGGCTAAGATGATGGAGGTGGTACTGGAAAACTTCATGTACCAACACGTAAGGGACACTACAAGAGAGAGATGAGAGGATGAACCAGCAAGACTGGACTTAGTATTCACCTTGAGTAGTGCAGATATCGAGGACATCACATATTAAAGACCCCTTGGGGCCAGCGATCATGTGGTTTTAAGCTTCGAATACACAGTAGAGCTACAAGTGGAGGGATAAGCAGAAAGGCCAGGACGAATGAAGTCAAACTACAAGAAAAAGACTACACGGGAATGAGGAACTTCCTGAATGGGGTTCAGTGAGACAGAGAACTGGCAGGGAAGCCAGTTAATGAGATGATGGAATATGTAGCAACAATATGCAAGGAGGCTGAGGAGAGGTTTGTACCCAGGGGTAACACGAATAATGAAAAGCCAGGATGAGCCCATGGTTCACCCAAAGGTGCAGGGAGGCAAAAACCAAGTGTGCTAAGGAATGGAAGAAATATAGAAGGCAAAGGACCCAGGAGAATAAGGAGAGCAGTCGTAGAGCCAGAAACGAATATGCGCAGATAAGAAGGGAGGACCAAAGACAATATGAAAACGACATAGCAGCGAAAGCCAAATCTGACCCAAAACTGTTATACAGCCACATCAGGAGGAAAACAACAGTCAAGGACCAGGTAATCAGGCTAAGAAAGGAAGGAGGAGAGACAACAAGAAATGACCGTGAAGTATGTGAGGAACTCAACAAGAGATTCAAAGAAGTGTTCACAGAGGAGACAGAAGGGGCTCCAGAAAGACAGAGAGATGGGGCACACCACCAAGTGCTGGACACAGTGCACAAAACCGAGGAAGAAGTGAAGAGGCTTCTGAGTGAGCTAGATACCTAAAAGGCAATGGGGCCAGATAACATCTCCCCATGGGTCCTGAGAGAGGGAGCAGAGGCCTTATGTGTACCCCTAACAACAATATTCAATACATCTATCGAAACAGGGAGATTGCCTGAGGCATGGAAGACAGCAAATGTAGTCCCAATCTTTAAAAATGGAGACAAACATGAAGCACTAAACTACAGACCAGTGTCACTGACATGTATAGTATGCAAAATCATGGAGAAGATTATCAGGAGAAGAGTGGTGGAACACCTAGAAAGGAATCTCATCAACAGCAGCCAACATGGTTTCAGGGACGGGAAATCCTGTGTCACAAACCTACTGGAGTTCTATGACATGGTGACAGCAGTAAGACAAGAGAGAGAGAGGGGTGGGTGGATTGCATATTCTTGGACTGCAAGAAGGCGTTTGACACAGTTCCACACAAGAAATTAGTGCAAAAACTGGAGGACCAAGCAGGGATAACAGGGAAGGCACTACAATGGATCAGGGAATACTTGTCAGGAAGACAGCAGCGAGTCGTGGTACGTGGCGAGGTGTCAAAGTGGGCACCTGTGACCAGCGGGGTCCCACAGGGGTCAGTCCTAGGACCAGTGCTGTTTCTGGTATTTGTGAACGACATGACGGAAGGAATAGACTCTGAGGTGTCTCTGTTTGCAGATGACGTGAAGCTGATGAGAAGAATTCACTCGATCGAAGACCAGGCAGAACTACAAAGGGATCTGGACAGGCTGCAGACCTGGTCCAGCAATTGGCTCCTGGAGTTCAATCCCACCAAGTGCAAAGTCATGAAGATTGAGGAAGGGCAAAGAAGACCGCAGACGGAGTACAGTCTAGGGGGCCAGAGACTACAAACCTCACTCAAGGAAAAAGATCTTGGGGTGAGTATAACACCAGGCACATCTGAAGCGCACATCAACCAAATAACGGCTGTAGCACATGGGCGCCTAGCAAACCTCAGAACAGCATTCCGACACCTTAATAAGGAATCGTTCAGGACCCTGTACAGGAAGTTCCAGAGATTGGACACAGCAACAAGGGGACACAGTTGGAAGTTGAAGACACAGATGAATCACAGGGATGTTAGGAAGTATTTCTTCAGCCACAGAGTAGTCAGTAAGTGGAATAGTTTGGGAAGCGATGTAGTGGAGGCAGGATCCATACATAGCTTTAAGCAGAGGTATGATAAAGCTCACGGTTCAGGGAGAGTGACCTAGTAGCGATCAGTGAAGAGGCGGGGCCAGGAGCTCGGACCGGACCCCTGCAACCTCAACTAGGTGAGTACACACACACACACACACACACACACACACACACACACATACAAACACAAACATACATACACACTAACAGTGGTAACCCATCACACACACACACACGAAGAAAGGTTAAGGGAAATCGGCCTGACGACATTGGAGGACAGGAGGGTTAGTGTAGACATGATAATAACATAAAATACTACGAGGAATAGATAAGGTGGACAGAAACAGAATGTTCCAGAGATGGGACACAGACGCAAGGGGACACAATTTGAAGTTGAAGACTCAGATGAGTCAAAGGGATGTTAGAAAGTATTTCTTCAGTTATAGAGTTGTCAGGAAGTGGAATAATCTGGCAAGTGATGTAGTAAAAGCAAGAACCATACATAGTTTTAAGACGAGGTATGATAAAGCTCATGGAGCAGGGAGAGAGAGAACCTAGTAGCGACCAGTGAAGAGGCGGGGCCAGGAGCTGAGTCTCGACCCCTGTAACCACAATTAGGTGAGTATATACACACACATACACACACTAACAGTGGTAACCCATCACACACACACACCAATGAACACACTAACAGCAAATACAATAGGACAAGTACAATCATCTATTCGTCAGTATGGCAATAGCGCTGACGTTATGTTAGCTTTGATGGGAGTGACGTACTCGCTGAGTCGTACTCACTCAGTTGTTTGTGAGAGTTGAGTTGCAGCTCTTAGCTTCACTTTCCAATGTGTCTTCCATTTACTACTTTATGTTGCTATGTTTCTTTCAAATCAGTATTTCAGTCTCACCGTGTTTGACTTTCATTATCTCAGTAATTTTACCATTTTTCAATACTGCTGTGGGAATGTGCGAGGAGTTGGTCTCCATTGCCTCTTATTCTAGTTCATTTCATTTGTTAAACACCATTAGGCTAAAATAATATATTTCCTAGCATCCCTTTGATTTATCTGTGTTTTAGTCTTTTACAGTTTGCCTGTACCGTTTATTTTAAATTATCTGACCATCATTACTCTGTCTAATCTTTCGGGTATCTGAGACTGTCCTTGTCTTTTTTAAGGCTATGTTTATTTCTCTTTTTTTTTGCTTATCATTTTCCGGTGTGGAAGCACCTCTGTCAGCATCTTCTGATCTGGCTTTCAGCCGTGTACGCAACGCAATGTGTTGTTCTGCTATATATTTAAAAAATCATTCCTTAAGTATAGCATGTATAATGATTATTCCTTTATGAATGTATCTGAAGGCAATTTAGTGGGCAGCATTTGTTTCAGGATTGTATACAAATTATTTGCACCTCTGGCGATACGATTGTTCTCTTTAAATAATATTTGAAGCCGTTTCCTTAAATGTTTAAATCCGCTATTTGAGCTTCCTCCGGCCTCTCTGATTTACATCACTTGGATTGTATTCAAGTAGCTACTAATTTGATAGCTTCTTAGAGTTCCAAGCATTCATGAAGTATATATATATATATATATATATATATATATATATATATATATATATATATATATATATATATATATATATATAAGGTACATGTTGTTACGTGTGTATCACCGATTATAAGGCGAAAATCTCATCCAGCTCCTCAGAGCTGGGGCGTGTGCCCAAAATACAACAGTCATTATCCCTTTGAACAGCCGCACTGAGCCGCTGGAACAGAAAACTAGCTGCCCTGGGATCCCTAGTTACCCTGATGAGACTTTTTCCCAGCTTCTTAAGGAATTTAGATGCACTCTTTCCCCATGAGCCCAGGGTCTCTGAGCCTATGGGAACAAACATGTAATGATGGGCAAGTTCTCCATATTTTCTAGACTTTTGGGACTCCCTGAAGCTGGCAGCTGCCCCTCCTTCCTCCCTGGTGTATTGGAGATAGGTATCAGCCAAGGTAGATGCACATGTATAGTCCCACACCACCTGCTTCCCATCTGTCAAAGACTTGAAGGGTGATACCATCTGGACGCTTCTGGCTGACATCAGATCTGCATAGTTGCGGTGGCTCCCTTACTGCTGGGCATCCAGCTGTTGTGAGGCTCTTCTTGATGTTATTAACCTCCTCATGTCTTGCAATCTTTCCCTCGGATTTACGGCACACAAGACCATGGTACCCGAATCGGTCTGCTGCTTCACTGCCACAAATACACCTGTGTTCGGCGAGAATAGGGGCGGCAAGTCGAAGGGCAACACCGATGCGGATGGTCTGTTTGTCGAGGCGTGTGCCAAGGCTAGAGTTGGGAACAGCCAACAGAAATTCCCCAGCATGAGGGGCTCTCACTGCCAGGAGGCGGGCTCTATCCTTCCCTGACACACTCTGAAACATTGTTGAGGGTATATTTTCCACTATTGGACCATCCCAGTGCTATTGTTTGTAGTTGTTGGGGGGAGCAGGTCTGGTTTCAGAGCCCGTTAGATTATCCCAGATCATTGCTCCGTCAATGAATTTTTGGTCCTGGACTCCAATTTTGTCCCTAAGATGTTCAGGGAGAAGCGCTGCTAGAAGCTCTCTGGATGCAATACACGAGGACAGAAAAGCAGGTAACGCAATCTGTGATGACTTGCGGACACCAATGCCTCCTAGTCTGACTGAAAGTGTAGCTTGGTTCCACTGCCCGTCTTCTAGAGTAAGGTTAAGTACTTTCGTAAAAATCTGCCTCAGAATACTGTCATATTCGTGCAGTATAGGGTTATCATATGAAGGCACTTTGTGAGAAGGTACAAGGCATCGTTGTTCCATTCTTCTTAACTCTTCCAATTAGGTAGTACGTTGGTAGACAGCAACCACGCAGGGAGGTACTACCGTCCTGCCAAGTGAGTGTGAAACAGAAACATGAAACTGTTTTACATGATTGTAGGATTGCTGGTGTCTTTTTCTCTGTCTCATATCACGCTGAATATGAGACGTACACTTTCAAAGCAGAAGTGTTGCAAGGAGGGAGGAGTATATGGAGAGAAAAACAGAGGTTAAGAGAGTGGTGAAGCAATGTAAAAAGAGAGCAAATTAGAGAGTTAGTGAGATGTTATCAACAAATTTGTTTTAAAATAAGAAAAAAATTTGGGGCAAGATTAATAAGTTGAGGAAACCTAAGGAACGGATGGATTTGATAATTAATAATAGGGGAGGAGGGTTATTATTGAAGAGTTAGAGGTATCGGGAAGATGGAAGGAATATTTTGAGGAACTTTTAAATGTTGATTATGAGAGGGAAGGAGGGAAAAGAGGAATAACATCTTGTAGGAGTGAGGATGAGCCATTAGTGAGTGTGGGGGAAGTTCATGAGTCAGTGGATAAAATGAAAGGGGGTATGGCACTAGGGATTGAAGGGATACAGACAGAAATGTTAAAAACAGATGAGGATATAGTTTTGGAGTGGTTGGTGCTTTTATTTAATATGTTTGTGGAAGAGGGTAAGGTCCCAAGGGATTGGCAGAGAGCATGCAAAGCTCCTTTGTATAAAGGCAAAGGGGCCAAATGAGAGTGCAAAAAATATAGGGAAATAAGTCTGTTGAGTATACTTGGAAAGTGTATGATAGAGTTATTATCGAAAGAATTAAGAGTAACACGGAGAGTGGGATAGCAGATGAACAAGGAGGCTTTAGGAAAGGTAGGGGGTGTGTGGACCAAGTGTTTACAGTGAAACATATAGGTGAACAGTATTTAGATAAGAGTAAAGAGGTATTTGTAGCATTTATGGATTTGGAAAAGGCGAATGACAGGGTGGATAGGGGAGCAATGTGGCAGATGTTGCAATTGAATGAAATAAGAGATAGGTTAATGAAAACAGTGAAGAGTTTTTACGACTGTGAAGGCTTACTCAGCCCTGTAATAACTTCAGACAGTATTACCAAGGCTGGCTCCCCCTCAGGAAAATTAATGAATAGAAAAGGAAATAGTAACAAACATAAACACTTTATTATATAGAAAATAGAAAATATAAAACACTTAAATATGAAATATTAATTCTACATTAAAGAAAATGAAAAATGAAAAATATAAATGATAACTGAATTCAACGCTAATATATATAGGGGTGTCTGGTGTTGGTGACACTGTGTTGTTGAAATCGCAGCCGTTGCTGATGATGGGGAGGGGGGTCACAGGTGTTGGTTACGACCCACTGGCTAGTTCTTCACAGTATAGCCTTGAGTATTATATCCCGATGACAGGAAAGCAGGTTCTTTACCGCTGCAATGATGAGGGGTTACGTCCTGCAATTTCATACAGGTGCACAGGTAATTAAATCCAAAAAGGGGAAGTCTCAGGACGTTAGTCCATCTCCACCAGTTCTTCTCGTTGATTGACAGGTGACCCTCTCTGTCATCCAAGCTGAAAAGATAGACAGGTTACCCACTGCTTAAATAATCACTCTCCATGATAAGTACAATACCTAAAAGATGTGGTGATTATTACAACAGTCAACATAGAGCAAGGCTGAAAAGACTAAGTTTATTATTGGTCAAAAGTGAAGCTTTTATCCCAAAAATCCACTAGAATACAAGGCAGGCATGTACTTACAGTAGTGCTGGGAGCTGTGAGTCTAGTGATTACTGTTTGGACCAGAGCCCCACACGTCACCTTTCGGGGGGGGGGGGAGGAAGGAGGAGGGGAAGGGATAGCGGGAGCTAGACTGACCCTACCTTAACAAGTAGCCGGCAATGAAACTATCACTTTCGGGGAGGGGGAAAAAAGGCAGGAATAGCAGGAGCTTGACTTACCCTACCTTAACAAGTAGCCGGCAATGAAACTATTGTTACTATATACTCCCTCACTACTCCTATCTATTGAACTTTTCCCTCACACTCCCTCTTACCAAGACTTATAGTCAAGGAGTATAAGAAGAATAGGCGAGGAAAAAGATCTAACATGTGGAAGTCGCGTAGGGCAACAAATCTTCTACTGACTGTTACGACTTAGCCAGTCAGAGAAATAATTGGATGAACCATTGATATACACAATATGGAACTTAAAAGCCTGGAGTGTCAATGTCCACCTCAAGAGGCGACTGTTGGTTCCCTTAAAAGTTTCTAGGTATATCAAAGGTTCGTGGTCCGTTTCTAAAATGAATTCTTTTCCAAGCAAATAAAATTTAAGTTTGGAGATACCCCACACAAGGGCTAAACATTCCTTTTCTATTGTGGAGTATCTTGTTTCTGCGGGAAGGAGTTTCCGGCTTAGGAAGCATACAGGGAAGGGAGTACCATCATGGTATTGTAGTAACACCGCACCTAAGCCAGTATTGGAGGCATCAGTTCTTAAGCAAAATGTTTTATTAATATCTGGAATCTTAAGTATAGGGCCTTTCGAAAAGATACTTTTAATCTCATTAAACTTTTCCCGAGCTACGTCTGAAAGCTCAAGAGGTTCCTTCACAGACTTTTTAAGGAAGTCGGATAAGATGCCTGTAAGATCAGTAAGGTTCGGGATAAACCGTGCATAAAAATTTACAGAACCAAGAAAGCTACGCATGAGCTTCTTGGTTTTGGGGAATTTAAATTCTAATAAAGCTTTGATCTTACTGGGGAGAGGCTGCAGAGAGTTATTAGAAAATGCCAGTCCAAGATATCTAATCTTGTTATACCCAAGGAAGCATTTCTTCGGCTTGGCAGTGAGGCCATGTGAGCGTAACCTACACAAAACTGATGTTAATGTTTGGATATGTTCGCCCCCACGTGGATGTCATTACTTAAGTGTTATCAAAATAAACTGAAACATTTGGCATATTACCCATAACCTTTCTCATCAGTCTCACGTAGGTAGCACAGGCAGTTACCAAACCGAAGGGCATAGTTCTATATTGCATCAGTCCTTGGTGTGTAGGAAAAGCGGTGTACTGCTTAGAGAAGGATCTAACATTACTTGATGATATGCCTGTGCAATATCAATCTCTGAAAAGAAGGAAGCGTCATAAAATTTGTGTAGATCGCTATCTATTAAGGGCATAGGCTCAGCATCCCACCGAGTTATAGCATTAAGGCCTCTGAAGTCAATAGCAAGTCTATATGAATTATCATCCTTCTTAACCATGACTACTGGTGAGCAATATGCAGATACTGAAGGTTCAATGATCTTTAGTTTTAATAATTTGTCTACATCTCGGTCAAATGCATCCCTAAGGTGAACTAGAACTGGGTATAATTTTCGTTTGATAGGATTGTCCGTCACTAAGTCAATCTTATGGACTACCGTGGAGGTAACACCTGGAATATCAGTAAAGACGTCTGAAAAGTTACTCACACATTGAAGTAGTTCATGTCTCTTATGGTCATCCAAAGATTCATTAATATTAATGTTTGTTGCGCCCGAGTGGTCAAGAGTCACCAAGTCATGTAGTTCTTCATCATAGTCTAAGTTAGAGGTGTCAATTACGCACACTTTACATTCTTCAGTTGTCTTATCAAGTTCGTGTGGAAAAACGAAGTCAAAGTTATTAAGGCAGTTAACCGAATTTCTTCGGTAATACTTCTTAAGGATGTTGATATGATAAAGCTTAGGTTTCCCCTTGACTTCTATGAGGTAGTCAACTTTCCCACAATTTTTTAATACTTTATATGGACCTTTCCATGCTACTAATAATTTATTTGACTTAATCGGCAAAAGTACAAGAACTTCATCCCCTACTTTAAAACTTCTCCTCTGACTTTTGGAATCAAAATATGTTTTGTACTGGTCCATTGACAAACTTAAGTTTTTCGAAACTATGTCAGAGGTCTCCTCAAGTTTGGATCTAAGGTCAAGGAGAAACTGGTAAGAAGACTGAACCTCAGCATTTACCTCATTAGTCCATAAGTCATGAAGGATGGACAATGGGCCTCTGGCCTGTCTACCATAGAGAAGTTCAAAAGGTGAAAACCCCATAGAGTCACTGGGAACTTCCCTCATGGCAAACAAAGCACAGGGTAGGTAACGATGCCGCTCCTTAGGTTTAAGGGAGCAAAGTTTCCTTAAAATGGACTTGAGAATCGAATGCTGGCGCTCAATCCTCCCATTACAGCTGGGATGATAGGGTGTGGTGAAGAGAGGCTTCACTCCCAGAAGTTGGTATAGATGTTGCATTAAGTCAGATGTGAATTGTATCCCACGGTCAGACAAAATTTCTCTATGGAGGCCCACTCTGGAGAAGATGGACAAAAGGGCTTCAGCCACCTCTGTAGTGGTTATGGTCTTTGAAGGTTTGGCTTCAGGGAAACTCGAAGCATAATCAACTAATGTTAATATATATCTATGTCCCCCAGATGAAAGTGGAGATAAAGGACCAACGATGTCAATAGCTACTCTTTCAAACGGTACCGTAAAGATAGGGATTTTGACCATAGGTACTCGCCTGGTACCTCGGGAGGATGACAGTTGGCAAACTTTACACGATCTACAATAGGTAGTGACATCTGAGGACATTTTTGGCCAAAAATAGGTTTCCGTAATTTTATTTAAGGTTTTACGATGCGAGAAATGTCCGGCCACTGGCAGGTCATGAGGCATTTTAAGAACAGTCTCTCTGCATTGACTTGGAACAACTAAGATGGAATAGTCTATCTCATCTGAATTTAATTTGAATACTGACTTGTACAAGATACTTTTTATATATTCAAATTTATATGAAAAGTTTTTCCTTTGGATCACTTGATTTTGTTTAGCGGCATTATGGCAATTACGTTGCAACTTGACAAAGGAGTCGTTCGATATATCTAAAGGCTTAAAGTCAGGGAAAATCAAAGGATGAACAGTAGGAGAAGCCTGGGCTTTGGTCTGAGCCCTAGTCAAGACATTTATGGTATCGGAGGTGATATCTTTACTTTCATCTAACAAGTGAACCGGTGATTCTACTACCTCGCTTTCGAGAGTAGCATCAATGGTTTTTAATCCCACATGAATCTCACGAGACATTGTCTCATCTGAACTTTCAAGGGGCTTCTCTGACTCTACAGGAAGAGGATCTGAAAAGCTTATGTCCACCTTTGGCGATGAAAGGTCAACCTCAGAAGGAAGAATGGCACCTTTTACATTACCTATTAGTACGGAGCAAGAAGTGATGGGAGCTAGTACGGCTTCAGACCAACCTGTGAACCATTTAGACCTAATGTAACAATGGATGGTAGGAAAAGTGTTCGTACGGCCCAAGTAGTCTGAAAGTATAGCAGAGGAATGAGTTTCTTTAAGGTTAGGGAACAGCTTATCAGAAATGACTATACATGTGCATCCAGTGTCTCGTAAAATGGTAGATACATTAAGTCCATTAACTGTTCCTGAACAGAAGAGTGCTTGGTCATTACTGTCTTGAAAACATCTTCCAACTTTTTGGACCTTCTTAGAAGGACAATCTGGACGTTTATGTCCCTGAACACCACACAAATGACAAACAGGAATAAAAGAAGTCATTTTACTTTCCATTAGAGGCTTTGATTTCTTAAGGTCTGATGAACCCTTGCCCTTAGGGTTCGATCCCTTTAGGTCTTTATAGGAATTGTGAGCCTCAGCACACAGGTCAGCAGCCTCAGCAACTTCCTCAGCTTTAATCAGGTTACGTTCTCTAATGAATGTTCGTATCTGGTGAGGAAGAGCTGTCAGGAACTGGTCAGTAACCATGAAGTCTCTAAGAGATTCATAACTGTGATCAATTCCTGAACTCTCTATCCAAAAGTCGAACAAACGAAAGAGTGTTACCTGTAACTGCTGAAAGTTCTGGCCCGGCTGTAAGGTGGCATACCTGAAATCTTTCCTGTAAGAATTAGTGGTTTTCTGATATGCTTTAAGGATTGCCTTCTTCAGTAGGTTATAATTACATATGATATCGTGCGACAAAGTTGCATAGATATTCAAAGCTGTACCAGAAAATAACATTCCTAACCTGGTAGCCCAGGTGTCAGCAGGCCATTCACATAGGGTAGCGGTATTTTCAAAACTGATCATGTATGAAGTTATGACTTCACCCTCTGTGAAGGGAGGTAAATTAGGTGTTGGAATATGTGCACTGACTGCACGTTGTTCCATTACTCCTTCCTCTAATTGTTGTGTAAGAGTTAACTTTTTTTTCTCTAATTCAAGGCGAGATTTTTCGAGCTCGCGATCCTTTTCTCTCTCTATTAACTCAAGTTCTCTAGCTTTTTCCTCACGTTCTCTAGCTTTTTCCTCAACTTCTCTATCCTTTGCTCTTTCCTCAAGTTCTCTTATTTTAGCCTGTTCCTCACGTATTTTAGCCTGTTCCTCACGTTCTCTAGCTCTTTCTTCACGATCAAGTCTATCACGCTCCTTTTTGTCTTCTCTTTCTCTTTCTGTCTTTCTTGGATTTCTCTCTCAATTCTCTCTCTCTCATTTTTCTCTTCTCTTTCGATTCTCTCTCTCCTTTTCTTCTTCTCTTTCCCTTTCTAACTGTCTTTCTTCTCTCTCAATTCTCTCTCTTTCAAGTCTTTCCTGGATCTTAGCACTAATGAAAGATTCTAAATTTTTCCCTGTTATTCCTAACTTACTTCCAGCATTCATCCTGGTAAGACATTGATGGAGTGAATGATGAAAGTTTTTCTTTTTTTGGGCCACCCTGCCTTGGTGGGAGACGGCCGACGGCCTCATGGTGAGCGAAAACCACATGATGCTCTAACCTACAAGGCCACCAAACCCTACCCTGCCTTGGTAATAATATATATATATATATATATATATATATATATATATATATATATATATATATATATATGTCGTGCCGAATAGGCAGAACTTGCGATCTTGGCTTAAATAGCAACGCTCATCTTGCTATAGCTATATAGGACAAGTGAAAATTTGTGTATGCAATAATTTCGCCAAAATCATTCTGAACCTAACGAAAAAAATATATTTCACTGTGTTTGTTTAGTATTAAGTTACTGTAAACAAATTTAAAATATATTTAGTTGGGTTAGGCTAAAATAAATTGTTCTTGTTATAATAAGGTTAGGCAAGTTTTCTAAGTTCCTTTTGGTGCAAAATTATAAATTTTTACATCAACATTAATGAAAAAAATATATCTTTAAACGTATAAGAGAAAATTTTAGAAAGGACTTAATTTTAATTAAGTTCTTGCTAA
The DNA here is from genome assembly GCF_038502225.1 of Cherax quadricarinatus. NCBI lineage: Eukaryota > Metazoa > Arthropoda > Malacostraca > Decapoda > Parastacidae > Cherax > Cherax quadricarinatus. Next base: position 45,222,469 of record NC_091296.1, read on the forward strand.
TTGGCCAGTTTTACATATTCGGCACTACATATATATATATATATATATATATATATATATATATATATATATATATATATAATATATATATATATATATATATATATATATATATATATATATATATATATATATATATATATATTATTACCAAGGCAGGGTAGGGTTTGGTGGCCTTGTAGGTTAGAGCATCATGTGATTTTCGCTCACCATGAGGCGGGCCAAAACGACATGGGTTCGAGTCCTTGGCTAGTCGCAGTGCTGTTATTAATAACCTACTGGATATTCTCTCTCATGCTGATGTTTCCTTTGTTAACTATTATTGTTCCATTTGAGGGGTCAGTGTTCAGTGTGGTACTGTGTTAAATGTCTATAAGATGAAGCCAACCTTTCCTTTGCTCCTTGTTAGATCCCTGATATTTAACCATAGTGTTGCAGATGTTTAGTATGGCAGAACCCACTTTACTATGTACGTGTTGGTTTTCTGCAATGAAATTCTTCCGCGACAGGTGTATCACCATCTTCCTTCTGATTATCTTTCCGAGAACTTTAGGGGACCTGCATGTCAGTAATAATGTCTCTTAGGAAAGTGTTTGTGCAACAGTTACGTATATTTATTCCGATACTTTTCTTGTCTATTCCGGTGCTTTTATATAACGAGGAAAGATACAGTTTAGCACCTATCAGGGAGCTGAATTGTATACAGTGATTGCTTATGCATTATTGCTGAAAGTTTACTCAGTTCTTCCAGCCCGTCTGTCAGTATCCTTGGAATATATTGTCAAATTTCATAGCTGTTATTATATAAAGTTCCCTGAGTAGCTTCATCACTTTCTACTTTCTCATTTGTATGTTATCGAGGTCTTGTTAACGTATTTCTCTCCCTTTCGCTTTCAGGTACCGGTGATGGTTTCTTAATAAATGTCACTTAAATCACCAGTTCGTTTCTTCGAGTACATGCATTTTTCGTGAGTATTTTCTTTTTCTTCGGCGTCTGAATTTCTATATGAAAGTTGCCTAACAGCTGTTGGCACCACATAGAAAACTGACTAGTTTCAGACTCGTAAGACGTCAGGAAGGTTCGTTGAAGTGTTTTGAACATTTAGAGAAGATTACACAGAATAGACTGTATAAGATGTGTAAATATGGGATGGAAGAAACGTTGGGCAGGGTTGATCCCAGGTAGAGGTGGAGGGAGGGAGAGAGGGGTCTTCAAGAGGGCTTAGAGTGCTAGGGAGCTTGAGCATCCAGCAGGCATGTGTCAGCGTCTTAAATCAGAATAAAGAAGAGAGGGTTTCCTAGCTTGATTTGCAGTTGGATGGCAAGAAAAGAAACGTATTTGAAAGGATTCAAGGAAAACCTGTTAGTTAGACTTGAATCCTGGAGGTGGAAAGTACAGTGCCGGTACTCAGAAGGAGGAGTTGAGATGTTGCAGTTCGGAGGGTCACTGAAGTGTGATGTTTGCACCTCTAGCAAAACTGCTGTTGAATGAGCGATGGTCAGTGACACTTATTCAGTATGTTAAATAATAATGATGACGGTGATAATAATAATTATGATAATAGTATTAATACTTTCTTACAAAAGGATGTACTATAAAATTACTGTTTACTAATCACACACACACACACACACACACACACACACACACACACACACACACACACAGAAGGGTCAGGACAGAAGGGTCAGGGGAGACATGATAACGACATACAAGATACTGCGGGGAATAGACAAGGTGGACAGAGATAGGATGTTCCAGAGAGGGGACACAGGGACAAGGGGTCATAACTGGAAGCTGAAGACTCAGACGAGTCACAGGGACGTTAGGAAGTATTTCTTCAGTCATAGAGTTGCCGGCAAGTGGAATAGCCTAGCAAGTGAAGTAGTGGAGGCAGGAACCATACATAGTTTTAAGAAGAGGTATGACAAAGCTCAGGAAGCAGAGAGAGAGAGAGGACCCAGTAGCGATCAGTGAAGAGGCGGGGCCAGGAGCTGAGTCTCGACCCCTGCAACCACAATTAGGTGAGTACACACACACACACACACACATACACACACACATGCACACACACACACACACACACATATATATACACACACACACACACACACACACACACACACACACACACACACACACACACACACACACATACACACACACATATACACACACACATATACACACACATACACACACACACACACACACACACACACACACACACACACACACATTATATATATATATATATATATATATATATATATATATGCATTAGCCCAGGAGTCGAACCCATGCTGTTTTGGCCCGCTTCATGGTGAGAGAAAACGCACTACTCTTTAGACCACTAGACCACATAAGGATTGTGTGGTCTAGTGGTCTAAAGTGTTATGCGCTTTCTCTCACCTTGAGCTATAATCCGAGCATTAATTTTCCATAAGGAAATATCCTCGGGATATCTCGTAACCTTATCTACGATGGTGAGAAGATATTGGATTCCTTTCTTGGTTTTAGGAAGTGTTCCGGTACACTGGATCACTAACCTGGAGAATGGTTCTCCACTTACTGGAACTGGAAAAAAGATGGTTAAAGGGGAAATGTGTGAGGGTTTGCCAATTAACTGACTCGTGGGACAACTTTTCACGCATTGCTTTATTTTCTACAGCATTTTGGGCCAAAAGAAATGTTTAACAATTTTGGAAAACGTCTTCTTTTGCCCTAGATGGCCCCCAATGGAACTATTATAAGGCAGTTCACACACTAGGTCTCCAAAACACGTTGGTAGCACAATTAAAGGTTCGCCACTGAAATTTCTTCTTTCGTTCAGCACTTCCATTTCTCAAAAGAAAAAATGGTGTCAACTTATTTGCTACTTCCATAGGGGCTGTGTTTTTCCGAATTTTCCCCAGAGAGAAGTCGGAGTTTTGTTCTTCCAGCAGAGCTTTCCGATCCGGCAGGATCCTGCCAGATGTAGGAAAAGTCATAACACTCGTCGTCTCCTCGGGAGGTGATGCATTGGAAGGGGTTAATTCATTAAACAAATTACCTAATTTTATATCGACACTATAATTCACTGTTTAGGAAGGGGCATCTATGCCAGTCCGATTAGTCATGGCACGGGTCACCATGCTCAAAGGAAACAGTAAGGCCCTTTCGGACCTCTACTGCATAATGATCCTCAGTCCTATTTTCCATGACTACGTGCTCCTTACTTATGCCTATACTTTCGAGATAATTTCCCATTAACAAGTCAACGTCCTTTTCAGGAAAATTCGTTGGGTAAATTCCAAAGGATACCCAACCTTCGACGTAAATTTGATACATGGGTACCCACAGGGAGGTACCTCCAAAGGCTTCTAACAACACATCTAGTCCAGTGTAGGAGCTCTTCGGGAGAGTCAATATTCCTTCCCGAAGCAAGGTTAGATAAGAGCCTGTGTCTCGAAAGGAGCTTACATCGGTCAATAGTTGATCGGTAATTCCCACTTTACTTGAGGAAAAATAAGGGTTCATGGCACGGGATACGTACAAAGCAGTAGTTGGGGATACAGAGAGTCAGCTAGCAATTGTGGCTTTCCTTGGTTTCTCGTTTTTCCTTGGTAATTTCTTAGAGTCTCTGTTGCGGTAAGAAGCGCAGATGAGTTGAGAGGGAAGGCCTGGTATTCGGTCGTTTCCTAGGTTTTCTCTACGTTTGAAACACTAAGACGCATTATGTCCCTCCATCGCACATTTCATTCTCACTGAAGGTGGCTTCGACCAAGTTTGATTTTTCCCTGGCAGTTTTCTGATTTCCCTAAAAGGGGTCCTCTACTCGTGAGAGATATGGTTTTGAGTATTCGGTAAAGGGTTCACCCAGCAACGCTGTTTTACCTTGGGCCGGGATGGATTTCACCTTTTCCCAATCACGTCCACATTTGGTACTAGTCTTTGAGACACCTCGAACAAGTTTGCATGTTAATGTTTCTAGGGACGCTTCCATTAAATTACGTAATAGCTCGGATCCAGGGTCCATTTTTATAGTTGTTCTATTTGGGAGATATTTACTTCAATTTATGTTAGCTTGTGGGGTTCTACAGCTCCTGGACAAACCTCCCATTTATTGCCTACTTGTGCTCCTTATCACTTTAAAAGAGGTACTTCTTTTTCTAGGGAAACAAGAAGCACAAGTAAAATTCAGAGGCCTTTTAATGTCATATTGTTTAAGTTAGAAACATATCAATTATAAGTCATTTGCATATCTCTCGTATCTTACGAGTGCAAGAATATATGTATATATATACAGAACTATTTACACGACCGTAAGGTATCGCCACCATTCATTCTTGCAAAGTTACGTAAGGAAACCTCACGGAGTTCTTCAGACCGCTTGTGAGTAATCAAGATAATTTAACACGGGACGTAAGACACACGTTTGCCCTCTTCGAACACCATCTGAGCTGAAGACCAGCTGCTACTGCTTGCTATGAGGAGGGGCGACTGTGAGGTATGTCACGTGTCATTCTCAGAGGCAGCTCGGGGTTGAACCAGACACTGGTCGTTACTCAAGTGCTTTAAAATATCCGCACTGTTACTCCTAACCTATGACGTTAAGTCAAGTTACAATACACATTAATTGAACATGATTTTTATGGCCCCAGATAATATGATATAGTCCAACTTCCTTATTTTAGCTGTTAATAAGGAAGTTCGCAATATGATATTAAGTGATACTTCGGCCCAAAGTTATGTGGAAGGTGACCAGGCATAACACACTGATCAATCAGAAATTGTTTGATATACTCAATGCACTTTGCATCATCAAAAGTGTGACATTTACCAGGACGTTGCATTCATTATATATGGAAAAAAGTGTAGGTATATAATTGCAAGTTATAGGAGTCATCCATGACTGTGTCGTGTCCAAAATCATCTAACATTATAGGCAAACATCACAGCATCCTGTATTCTCATCTTGGCATCTCTAACATGAACTATGACTATTAATATTATTAATATTATTCAAATTAATTGATATGAAATATTATTATAAAAAGAACAAAAATAATGAGATTCTTTTAATTACTTAATTAAAATGCATATGACACGATGAATTCTATTACAGAGGATAAAAATCAATGTTTTTTAAATATATAGTTAATTAAGGTATTTTGCATAAATATATTTTGACGACGTTAAATAACGATCAGTTAAGGCGTCCCCGAAGACCTGATGAATATTATGAGGACTAAGGATGGGAGTTTAATAGATAAAGACTCTGGTAAGAGACAGGTTTGATCCAGGGAAAGTGTCTAGCCAGGGACAGGTTCTAGCCAGGGAGAGGTTCTAACCTGGGATAGTTTCTAGCCTGGGAGAGATTCTAGCCTGGGATAGTTTCTGTCCTAGGATAGGTTCTAGCCTGGGATAGTTTCTATCCTGGGAGAGTTTTTTGGCCATGGAAAGGTTCTAGCCTGGGAGAAATTCTGGCTAGATATTAATTTTCCAGGACAGGTGTTTGCTACTGGTAGGGTGTAATTAGATACAGATTCTCTTCACGGACAAGAGACTGACAGGGATAAGTCCTAGAAAATACAGGAGTTTAGTGGAACAGTAATCGCGTGGATTCTGGATACAATAATTCCCACAAATTTTCTAGTGATATGAAAAAAAAAGTTGAGATCGAACTATGCTGGAGATATAATTAGCCATTATGTCTTGTATTTCTTAGGTGAGGATCTAGAAAGCAACATGAGTCTCATAGACAAAATCTAGGCTGAGGCAGAAATTTTCTAGACATGTTCTAGCTAAATACAAGACATTCTTGTGACAGGAGCTTGGAAGAGAGAAAAAAGTCTTACTAGGGAGAGGATTTAACAAAGAATATCTGTCTTACGGCAAGATATTGCCATAAGATATAGCAAGGAGTAAGATATCTTGACATGATAAGATTAAGGTAGGGACAAAATCTAACTTGACATTAGATCTAGCTGGACCTAGCAAGGAGCAAAACTGTTTTGGGGCAACATATATTTAGAGATAAGATCTAGCATGGAATAAGGTCAGGGTAGGGATGATATTTAGCAAGGAATAATATATATGTTCAAACTAGACCATCCTGCCAGTATACTTTGTTCCGTCTCACCCTGTCATTATACCTTGCTCTATCCCACCCTGTCAGAATACCTTGCTTTATCTCACCCTGTCAGAATACCTTGTTCTGTCACACCCTGTCATTATACCTTGCTCTATCCCACCCTGTCAGAATACCTTGCTTTATCTCACTCTGTCAGAATACCTTGTTCTGTCACACCCTGTCATTATACCTTGCTCTATCCCACTCTCTCAGTGTACCTTGCTCTATCCCACCCTGTCAGAATACCTTGCTCTATCCCACCCTGTCAGAATACCTTGTTCTGTCACACCCTGTCATTATACCTTGCTCTGTCCCACTCTCTCAGTGTACCTTGCTCTATCCCACCCTGTCAGAATACCTTGCTCTATCCCACCCTGTCAGAATACCTTGTTCTGTCACACCCTGTCATTATACCTTGCTCTGTCCCACTCTCTCAGTGCACCTTGCTCTATCCCACCCTGTCAGGATACCTTGCTCTAACCCACCCTGTCAGAATACCTTGCTTTATCTCACCCTGTCAGAATACCTTGTTCTATCTCACCCTGTCATTATACTTTGCTCTATCCCACTCTCTCAATGTACCTTGCTCTCTTCCACCCTGTCAGAATATCTTGCTCTATCCCACCCTGCCAGTGTTCATTGCTATATTCCACCATGTCACTATATCTTTCTTTACCCCACCCTGATAGTAAACTTTGATCAATCTCACTCCGATGGTATACTTTGCTCTATCCAAACCTGCTAGTATATCTTGCTCTATCCCATCCTGGCAAATATACCTTGATAAACCTCACTCTACTAATATATGCTCTAAACTCGATATCTTGTATACTTTGCTTTCTTCCACCCTGTCAGTATACCTTGCTATATTACCCTGGCAGCATACCTTGCTCTATACTACCTTGATAGTATACCCTGCTCTCTTCTACTCTGCCAGTATATCTTGCTCTATCTCACCCTGTCAGTATACTTTGCTCATTCCTACCCTTCTGGTATAATTTCCCTCCATCCCAGCATGCAAGTATACCTTGTTCTATCAATCGCTGCCAGTATATCTTGCTCTATCCCACCCTCCCAGTGTATCTTGACCCCACCCTGCCAGCGTATCTTTATCCCACCCTGCCAGTGTATCTTTATCCCCCCTGCCAGTGTATCTTCATTCCACTCTGCCAGTGTATCTTCATTCCACTCTGCCAGTGTATCTTCATTCCACTCTGCCAGTGTATCTTCATTCCACTCTGCCAGTGTATCTTCATTCCACTCTGCCAGTGTATCTTCATTCCACTCTGCCAGTGTATCTTCATTCCACTCTGCCAGTGTATCTTCATTCCACTCTGCCAGTGTATCTTCATTCCACTCTGCCAGTGTATCTTTATTCCACCCTGCCAGTGTATCTTCATTCCACCCTGCCAGTGTATCTTCATTCCACTCTGCCAGTGTATCTTCATTCCACTCTGCCAGTGTATCTTCATTCCACCATGCCAGTGTATCTTCATTCCACCATGCCAGTGTATCTTCATTCCACTCTGCCAGTGTATCTTCATTCCACTCCTGCCAGTGTATCTTCATTCCACTCTGCCAGTGTATCTTCATTCCACTCTGCCAGTGTATCTTCATTCCACCATGCCAGTGTATCTTCATTCCACCATGCCAGTGTATCTTCATTCCACTCTGCCAGTGTATCTTCATTCCACTCTGCCAGTGTATCTTCATTCCACTCTGCCAGTGTATCTTCATTCCACTCTGCCAGTGTATCTTCATTCCACCATGCCAGTGTATCTTCATTCCACCATGCCAGTGTATCTTTATTCCACCCTGCCAGTGTATCTTCATTCCACTCTGTCAGTGTATCTTCATTCCACCATGCCAGTGTATCTTCATTCCACCATGCCAGTGTATCTTTATTCCACTCTGCCAGTGTATCTTCATTCCACTCTGCCAGTGTATCTTCATTCCACTCTGCCAGTGTATCTTCATTCCACTCTGCCAGTGTATCTTCATTCCACTCTGCCAGTGTATCTTCATTCCACTCTGCCAGTGTATCTTCATTCCACTCTGCCAGTGTATCTTCATTCCACTCTGCCAGTGTATCTTCATTCCACTCTGCCAGTGTATCTTCATTCCACTCTGCCAGTGTATCTTCATTCCACCATGCCAGTGTATCTTTATTCCACTCTGCCAGTGTATCTTCATTCCACTCTGCCAGTGTATCTTCATTCCACTCTGCCAGTGTATCTTCATTCCACTCTGCCAGTGTATCTTCATTCCACCATGCCAGTGTATCTTCATTCCACCATGCCAGTGTATCTTTATTCCACTCTGCCAGTGTATCTTCATTCCACTCTGCCAGTGTATCTTCATTCCACCATGCCAGTGTATCTTCATTCCACTCTGCCAGTGTATCTTCATTCCACTCTGCCAGTGTATCTTCATTCCACTCTGCCAGTGTATCTTCATTCCACTCTGCCAGTGTATCTTCATTCCACTCTGCCAGTGTATCTTCATTCCACTCTGCCAGTGTATCTTCATTCCACTCTGCCAGTGTATCTTCATTCCACTCTGCCAGTGTATCTTCATTCCACCATGCCAGTGTATCTTCATTCCACCATGCCAGTGTATCTTCATTCCACTCTGCCAGTGTATCTTCATTCCACTCTGCCAGTGTATCTTCATTCCACCATGCCAGTGTATCTTCATTCCACTCTGCCAGTGTATCTTCATTCCACTCTGCCAGTGTATCTTCATTCCACTCTGCCAGTGTATCTTCATTCCACTCTGCCAGTGTATCTTCATTCCACTCTGCCAGTGTATCTTCATTCCACTCTGCCAGTGTATCTTCATTCCACTCTGCCAGTGTATCTTCATTCCACTCTGCCAGTGTATCTTTATTCCACCATGCCAGTGTATCTTCATTCCACTCTGCCAGTGTATCTTCATTCCACTCTGCCAGTGTATCTTCATTCCACTCTGCCAGTGTATCTTCATTCCACTCTGCCAGTGTATCTTCATTCCACTCTGCCAGTGTATCTTCATTCCACTCTGCCAGTGTATCTTCATTCCACCATGCCAGTGTATCTTCATTCCACCATGCCAGTGTATCTTCATTCCACTCTGCCAGTGTATCTTCATTCCACTCTGCCAGTGTATCTTCATTCCACTCTGCCAGTGTATCTTCATTCCACTCTGCCAGTGTATCTTCATTCCACTCTGCCAGTGTATCTTCATTCCACCATGCCAGTGTATCTTCATTCCACTCTGCCAGTGTATCTTCATTCCACTCTGCCAGTGTATCTTCATTCCACCATGCCAGTGTATCTTCATTCCACTCTGCCAGTGTATCTTCATTCCATCCTGCCAGTGTATCTTCATTCCACTCTGCCAGTGTATCTTCATTCCACTCTGCCAGTGTATCTTCATTCCACCATGCCAGTGTATCTTCATTCCACTCTGCCAGTGTATCTTCATTCCACTCTGCCAGTGTATCTTCATTCCATCCTGCCAGTGTATCTTCATTCCATCCTGCCAGTGTATCTTCATTCCATCCTGCCAGTGTATCTTCATTCCATCCTGCCAGTGTATCTTCATTCCACCCTGCCAGTGTATCTTCATTCCATCCTGCCAGTGTATCTTCATTCCATCCTGCCAGTGTATCTTCATTCCACCCTGCCAGTGTATCTTCATTCCATCCTGCCAGTGTATCTTCATTCCATCCTGCCAGTGTATCTTCATTCCACCCTGCCAGTGTATCTTCATTCCATCCTGCCAGTGTATCTTCATTCCACTCTGCCAGTGTATCTTTATTCCATCCTGCCAGTGTATCTTCATTCCATCCTGCCAGTGTATCTTCATTCCACCCTGCCAGTGTATCATTTTTCCACCCTGCCATTATATGTTTCTCCATCCCACTCTGCCAGTGTATACTTCTCTATCTCACCCTGCCAGCATATCTTTCTCTTTCCCACCCTATCATTGTATCTTTATTCTACCCTGCCAGTGTATCTTTCTCTATCCCACCCTGCCAGTGCATCTTTATTCCACCCTGCCGGTGTATCTTCATTGCACCCTGCTAGTGTATCTTTATTTAACCCTAACAATGTATGTTTCTCTATCCCACCCTGCTAGTGTATCTTTTTCTATCCTACCCTTCCAGTGTATGTTTCTCTATCCTACCCTACCAGTGTATCTTTATCTCACCCTGCCACTGATTTTTTTCTATTCCACCCAGTCATTGTATCTTTCTCTCACCCTGCCAATGTATCTTTCCTTATCCCACCCTGCCATTGCATGTTTCTCTATCCCACCCTGCGAATGTATCTTTCTCTATCCCACCCTGCAAGTGTAAATTTCTCTATCCCACCCTGCCAGTGTATCTTTCTCTATCCCACCCTGTCAGTGTATCTTTCTCTATCCCACCCTGCCAATGTATCTTACTCCATCCCACCCTGCCTGTGTATGTTTCTCTATCCCACCCTGCCAGTATATCTTACTCTACCCCACCCTGCCAGTGTATCTAACCTTATCCTACCCTGTCACTCTATCTAGCTACATCCTACTCTGCTTTGCTCTATTCCAACTTACCAGCATAGCTTCTTCTATGACACCCTTCTAGTATACCTTCATGTATCCCACCCTGCTTGTATACCTTTCTGTATCCCACCCTGCTTGTATATCTTGCTCAATCTCACCCTACCAGTATTTTTTTTTTTGCAATATCCCACCGTAGCTCTATCCCACTCAAACTGTATACCTTTCTCTATCCAACTCAGACTGTATACCTTGCTCTATCCCACTCAGACTATATGCTGTGTTCTATCCCATTTATATTGTATATTGTGCTTTGTCCCACTCAGACAATATGCTTTGCTCTATCCCACTCAGACTGTCTGCTTTGCTGTATCCCACTCAGAATGTATGTCTTGCTCTATCCCACTCAAAATATATGCTGTGTTATATCCCGCTCAGTTCTGTCCCACTCAGATTGTATGCTGTGCTCTATGCTACTCAGACTATACATCTTGCTCTATCCCACTGAGACTGTATGCCTTGCTTTATCCCACTCAGAGTGCATGCCTTGCTCTATCCCACTCAGAATGTATGACTTGTTCTAACCCACTCAGACTGTATGCTGTATTCTCTCCCAATCAGAGTGTAAGTCTCATTTTGTTTGTAGTGTCAGATATATCCTCTTGCCCATACTCTGTCTAGAGTCAGACATACCTTCTTGTCTATACTCTGTCTACAGCCAGGTACACATCTTGCCCATATTCTGCTTGCAGTGGCAGATGCAATAATTTGCCCATTCTATGCCTGCAGTGTCAGATACTCTGTCTTGCCCATATATGAATGGTATACAATACTGACAAGATGAAAATTGGAAACATATGCAACATCTGGGCATCTTTAATGTAGACGTTTCGCCATCCAGTGGCTTTATCAATACAAATTCCAGGACATAATATGAAGACAAAAGATGAGGTAATCAATCCCTCAGTCTTGTAGGTGAGGTGAGGAGCACCGTAGTCGTGAAGAATCTTCAACACTATGGTGCTCGTCACACCAACTTCAAGGCTGAGACACTGATTACCTCATCTTTTGTATATAGTTCTACTGTCTTTAAATTATATCCTGGAATTTGTATTGTTAAAGCCACTGGATGGCGATATGTCTACATTAAAGATACCCAGATGTTAAAATATGTCTAATTTCATCTTGCCCATACTCTACCTAAAGAACCATCTAATTTTTTTTGGGTCCGTACTCTATTTGCCGGGTCACCTAATGAACATGACCCGGACCATACTGGTGAACCACTCACCTCACTTCTACTTACAATGCTTGCTGCTTCCTCATGTCAGTATTCTATTTACAGTGCCTGCTATTTCCTCATGTCAGTACTCTACCTACAGTGCCTGTTACTTCCTTATGTCAGTACTCTACCTACAGTGCCTGCTACTTCCTTATGTCAGTACTCTACCTACAGTGCCTGCTACTTCCTTATGTCAGTACTCTACCTACAGTGCCTGCTATTTCCTCATGTCAGTACTCTACCTACAGTGCCTGTTACTTCCTTATGTCAGTACTCTACCTACAGTGCCTGCTACTTCCTTATGTCAGTACTCTACCTACAGTGCCTGCTACTTCCTTATGTCAGTACTCTACCTACAGTGCCTGCTACTTCCTTATGTCAGTACTCTACCTACAGTGCCTGCTATTTCCTCATGTCAGTACTCTACCTACAGTGCCTGTTACTTCCTTATGTCAGTACTCTACCTACAGTGCCTGCTATCTCCTCATGTGCGTACTTTCTCGACATTGCCAACTAGTTCTTTCGTCCGCACTCTACCTACAGTGCCACCACTTCCTTCTTGCCCGTACTCTTCCTGCCTACTTTTGGGTATCGCCTCTCCTCTGAGTGTCTAGTAGCTCGGTTGATAGCACACTCAGCTCACACATCGAGATCCGTGGTTCGATACCCGGTACGGGTGTAAACATTAGGGCATGTTTCCTTAAGAAACCTACTGTCCCTGCTCAATTAACAGTGAAATAGGTACCTGGGTGTTAGTCGACTTGTGTGGGTCGTGTCCACGGGATAAAACTATCCTGATTTGTCAGAAATGCTCTGCATAACAAGGGGCTTTCTATATAATATTGATGTCAGCTGTAACTGCATAAATTGCATCATGTACTTGTGTAAATAAAGATTATTACTATTATTTTTAACAGAAAATAATGTACACACTGAGTGGTGTTGATGTATCAGTGAATATGTTCTGAGAATTTATTTTAATCAATGTTTGTTAGAGATTAAGTTGTTCTTGATTGCTGGTGAACTGGTTACTGGTAGCTATAATGCCCCTGGTGTACCCGGCAGTCTGTAAACCTGACTACCATCCAGTCTACCTTGTCTACAGCAAATAAGTGTGTCTTTAAATGTACCCATCACGAATTTTTTATTTTTTTGTTTTATATTTTCAAAGTGTAGATTTAAAGTCTTTTTAAATAGATTTTCCTCATGTGTTGTTTTTCGTTTGTCACTGAATGCTGCAGGCATTTCCCCTCTGGATCGCAACACTGAGTCTCTGAAAGAGAAAGCTGGCTGCCCTGTGGTCTATTTTTTTTTATGTGGTATTGACCTCGTTTTGGGTCACCTCTGGTGTAAATTTTTAAATATAGATGAAAAATTATGTGTTTTATTAGTTTCAGTTTTTTTCCTTTTTACTTCCCACTACTCATTCGCAACTCATTCAGTGATTATTTTATATTTAGGAAGAAGAAACTTCTACAGAAAGAGCAATTTATTGAGACGTCGTAACGATTAGTTAAGATCTTTATCAAGTCCTGATTTAACAAAGATTTCAACTGATCAAAACTTCATCCCAATGAAAGTTCTTTCTACTCTCGTGTTTTTATTGATAATCATCGTCGTCGTCGTCATCGTCGTCATCGTCGTCGTCGTCATCGTCGTCGTCGTCATCGTCGTGGTCGTCGGCAATATCTCCTCTGGATCCATCTCGTGGCTGTTCAGCAATAACTATCTTATTTTCTATGTACTAATCAGTTCGTGTAGCTGCTGGTGTTCATATTCTACCTACCCAGCAACAACTGCATATTTTAAATATATGTTTTAAAATTAAAATAAAAATTGTTCTTTCTATATATTTGGTGTTCACTCCATACCTGAAGTTGCTCACTTTCAGTTTGCTTTTTTAATAATATCTGATCGTTTCCTCAGGAACCTAATATTATGTTTACTTCTGAATCGACTCTTCATGCTGCCGTTGGACGAAAAAAACTTTCTATGTTTAAAAGGGATGGACTGTAAGCTAGAGGATGGTGACGTCATCAGAAGGTTCAATGAGCTGACTTAAACAACCGCTACAGGAGACTTGCTTTTCATTTCTCCGGCAAACTTAACTGCTCGGTTATCTGCTCTGCGGAGAAATTTTCTCCAGGATGGGGGTATCAGCCCCCTTCAGCCCCTTTCAGCCCTGAGGGGCCCAGCCCTCTCAGAAAGGGCAAGCATCTTGTTTACTGCTACAGCAAGTAATTGATCCCAGTTGCAGTACGAGTATGCGACGTGGTCAAGCGACCGCCGCTCCTTGCAAGACTCCAGTGTTGCAAAGTGTAATTTAATAAAAGAGTCCATCTCTTACCTTAGCAGGACAATTAAGGAAAATCCTGCTTCTATTTTATTACCATGGTAAAGATAGTGTACATTGTTGCCTATGCTTAAGACAGCAAGAACCAAACATTCTGCTTTGCTGCATGGAGGAAGTGGCAAGGAAGCAAAAAGCACTAGGTCAGCTTTTCCTTTATGTGCTAGGGGCAGTGATGGTGTAGGAGGCTGTGGCATCTTCAGATTACTTTTGACTCTACTGAGAGTGACACTGACGCCAGGATAACCAACAAAGAACACTGATCCGTGCATTAGTGTGAACAAAGTGTCTCATAAAACACAATAAACACTTACAGAGAAGTGTGATCAGCTTCTTCAGTGATAAGATTGTGAACAATAAAGACAAATCTTGTGGAACATAGTGTACCAGTGTGTGTATTCCTAGACTATGGAAGGCGTGGACATCCATGGACACTTCAGCTTCTATCAAGTCACCGATACCTGTCGAAGGTGTGAAGAACACCATTGCTCACGCTACAAGAGCAAGGTGGGTTATAAATTTCTCGTAGTACGGGGGACTGTGCAGTTCTTGAGTCACAAGGAGTTTGTAATCAACCTATAGTTGGCAGTGAGGTGCGGACTTTTGAGTCCACACAAGTACGTAAATCAGCCATCAGTGAATGAAATATGCTGACATAAAACCCCTCGGGGTAATTTATGATTAACCTAATATTCATTTACAGCCCGTTGTGAAATGGATGACACAGCTTCTCAAGACCTCGTCTACAGGGGCGGCTGTGCAGGCGATGAGCTGTCTTTCTAAGCTAAGTTTTCCCTATTTTTAAACTTAGCTGGTAAACCATTTCTCAACATGCTCGATCAAACCACCTCCAATCATCCCGTCTTTACCTTACACTTTACCTTATTAATAGCAATATTAGCAATAATAATAATAATAATAATAATAATAATAATAACATATTATTATTATTACCAGTAATATCAGTAGTAGCAGAAGTAGTATTAGTAGTGGTCGTAGTAGTAGTAGTATAGTAGTAGTAGTAGTATAGTAATTGCGGGTGTGTAGTGGTAGTAGTAACAGTAGTAGTAGTAGTGTAGTGGTGGTGGTAGTGAAGTATAATGTAGTCATGTTGCTAGTGGTTGTAGTGTTGTAATGATATTGTAGTTGTAGTGGTGTATTGAGTGGAGAGTAGTAACTTGTATGTAGTGGTACAGGTAATGGTAGGTAGAGGGAGTGTAGTGTGGAATGTGGTAGTGGTAGTGATTAGTGGAGTGGTGGTAGTGGCGGTGTGTGGTGGTGGTGGTGGTAGGTGGGGAGTGGTGCGGTGGTAGTGGTGGTGGTAGGTGGTGGTGGTGGTGGTAGTGGTGGTGGTAGTGTGGTGGTGGTAGTGGGTAGAGTGGTAGTACGTGGTGGTAGTGGTGGCAGTGGTGGTGGTGGTGTAGTGTAGTAGGTGGTAATGGTAGTGGTGGAGGGTAGTAGTAGTAGTAGTAGTAGTAGTAGTAGTGGTAGTAGTTGTAGCAGTAGTAGTTGTAAGTATCCTAAAAGGGGGACTTTATTAAGACTGCTTGAATGTTTTTGTCTTTTCTTCCACCTACTTTTCGTTATATTGTTGCTCAGAGCTGCTGAACCTTCCTTCAGTCAACTACAACTTTTAATTGCCACTTTCCCAAGTTTCTTAACAATTTTATCAAATTGGATTTCTATATAACATCAAATCATATACATTTTCTTGCAAAATTAAAGAAAATTTGAAATAGAATGTAAATTAGAGAAAACATTTCGCGTTTTACTGACGTTTTATGTTTAACGAGTAATCACATTCACGTTTTCAGAAAATTATCATCATTTTTTTTGTACTGTCTCGAAAAATTAGCTTATCACTCAAAAACACCTTATTTATTTGTCTTCAAATTTACAATGCTAGTCATCTGTATGTAGCATAAAATTCACATTAATATTAGCATGTGAGAGACCTCATAAACCATGTTACTTAAGTCAGTCCCAGAATTTGTTTGTCTGATAACTACCGAAAGCCTCGTCTGATCGGCTTCAAAATTTTTACTCTCGTGGTTCACCCTGTGAAGAAAGTTGATGTTGTTAATTCAGTGTACTCACCTAGTTGTGGTTCCAGGGGTCGATTCACAGCTCCTGGCCTATTTGGCCAATTTAAATCTCGAAATGGTATATTATTATTTTTCATTATTGCATTACATTACCTTGATGTTGGTGATGGGCTCTTGATCCAAGGAACTGGAATTATCCTCCCTGTACTTGAATCGAATATAAATGGATCACGTTCCACAGGCACCATATGACTCCTATTGGTTTAGCGCTTTCCCATTATTAAAATACAACAATTGTGAGCAGCATTAGTTTATAATGATCGACTCATCTTTTGAAATAGATGAAAAAAAAGTACATTTTGTTGGATTCTGTGATAACTGGAGAATGCCTCTTCTGGTCGGTTTTAAACTTTTAGTGTTGATACGTTTTCCTCAAGGTAAGCTTTGCACAGATTTAAGGTTGTGTAACTTTCAGCATGCCAGTTTTATTAACAAAACTGGTTTCTGTGAAATCAGTGAAAGATGGTGCGGTATTTTATTCCCATTTAATCCCGTTAAATAAATTTGAGTGGTTCATGTTTCTGACGCTCAGTATTGAACCCATTAATGTTGCTTGTCGTCCAGGTAAATTTGCTGATGAAGCAAAATTTTGTGAAAACGCTTGGAATCACTGGAATCCTGTCGTTACCTCGAAACTGATTCATTTCATCTGCTTCAGTTTCCACCACTGGTGAGGTTGCTGATCACAAGACTGATGCTGCTACTCGCCGCCGCAACTCCCAATTTGACAATTATACTGCGTAAATAGTCATATTTATTTTGCTCAGTGACTAAAGAATGCTTTTGATTGACTTCATAATATTATTACAATCTATAGGAAGGATGATGTTTCATATGTTTAGTCAGATAAGTTGAAAATTTGAAATTTTGCTGGAATAGATAAGGAGTTTGTTATCGTTGGAATCAAGTCATTTAACGTAGAATGCCTTTTCTGATCAGCTTCAAACTTTTACCATTGGTGGGCTATATTAAACAAAGCGAGTTATTCATTTTGAGCTGAGTAAATTTCGTGTAGGAAATTGTATGTGGTAAATTGTTTGTCAGGTTATAAATAGTTAATGTCTCTCCTGCTGATGGACTTCAACCCGTAAATGCTAGTCCAACTTAACTGCCAACAGCTTTGCATTAATTTTGAGCTGCCTGTGTCCTAGTTTTGTCTTTTATTGCCAATTATATCAAATCGATTTTTTAAAAAATCACAGTTAAATATTTTGTTACAGGATTGTAGAAATTTGAAAAAAAAAATATATACGTTAGAAAAGAAAAGTGGAAAAGAATCACGTTATTAAGACGCTTCCTGTTTTTCAGTATATTCACAGCAAAATTTTCTTATACTTTCTTACAAACTTTCGTATATTTCTCGAGAACGTCTCAGGATTTCATTTGATCAGAACTGTCCTAATTTACAAATTTTATTCATGAAATTTGGATATTAGTTTTCATATTATGAAATATGAATTCCTCTTCTGATTCCCATTCAACCTTCAACGCTAATATTCATCTAAATCATCAACTTCAGCTGCACGCCGCACTCTTTCAATGGTGTGGACTGAGGCACTGAGCATTGTGGGTCACTGAATACAAGGTTACCATTTTCGGTTTGCGCAGTGACCGAAATACGTCTATTTATTTTTTGGTACCTCACTGGGAGAACATATAAGAGGCTTCTAGTTTGCTTTCTTACTCCAGCGTCTCGTTATTATTTCTCTCTTAACTCAAGGTTTTATTCGACCAGTTTCAAATTTTCGAAGTTGGTTTAGCCTTTCTAGGGCAAGATTCTTGGATTAATTTTGATGTGGAGGTGCCCAGTGGCCAAAGTTACTGAACCCATTCCCAGCATCCTGGATTGGTTCCACCAATTTCCAGAACTCATAACGGCATTGGTGCAATCGTTCAAAAAATGATGCCTCCAAATTCGACTACTGAGGAGAGTGAAATCTGAGTAATACATCACACTGTGCAAGACCATGGTATCTCATCTACTGCCTCACAGTGTGTGTGTCATGACCATGGCAGCTCATCTACTGCCTCACAGTGTGTGTCATGACCATGGCAGCTCATCTACTGCCTCACAGTGTGTCAAGACCATGACGGCTCATCTACTGCCTCACAGTGTGTGTCATGACCATGGCAGCTCATCTACTGCCTCACAGTGTGTGTCATGACCATGGCAGCTCATCTACTGCCTCACAGTGTGTGTCAAGACCATCATCATATACGTAGATCTCTAAGGGTAGTTATCAATACATTCTACTGGGGCAAGTGTTCCACAGGGAAGTGAATCGCATGCATATGCAGACGACTGCACGCTGATATTTACTTATCCAAGAGAGGAAATGTCAGCTACTCTACGTTACATCAATCACCAGCTTACAGCTATATCAGCCTGGGGTAAATGATGGCTGGTAACATTTGCTCCTGAGATAACATAAATGATGATAGTCTCTAGGCACCATGATGGTAATGCTGGAGCACTGGTAATTATAAATGAGAGAGTGTTGGTACCTGGGGATGAAGCTGATATCCATGGGGTGAAATTCGACTCCAAACTGACCATGAAGAACCACGTTGTAAACCTGGGAAACAAGGCAGCCAGGAAGCTTACAGCACTTCCACATATCTCACATCTGCTCGACAATAGAGGTTGCAAGATTCTGTGCGAAGCACAAGTACATTCACATCTTGAGTATGCTCTACCTTCTTGGATTGCCTGCCCTCCTTCCCCACCGCATCTCATTTGAGACTTCTTGACAGAGTACAGAACAGTACAAGACGCCTCATCTTTCGCCTGGACCCTGCCTGGATAGATCTGTTATTTTATCAGAGTCTTCAACACTGGTGGGATGTGGGCGGCCTTATTATCATGTACAAAGCCAATATTATCAAAGTACAACATTTGGCTCCACTTCAAGGACAGCCAGAATTGAGCTTCTTCACCACAAGACGGGCAGCAAGCAGCAACTTCACTCTGGCTGTAACCTTCTCCAGAACATCACTTCATCTGAGATCATTTATCCCCAGGATGACTCGAGTCTGGTACATGTCCGTACAGCATAATGATATCAACGAAATAAAGTCAGTTGATCAAATGAAATTGCTGGCCCATAGATGGTTCCAGCTTCATCCTGTTCCCTACTTGTATGTTTCATCACAATAAAAAGGATTTCAAATGAGCTGATGTAGGTAAGAGATCTTAGCTAGTAAATAAAATTAGGAACCCTTGCCATAACCTTGTTAAACCCTGTGAAAAAAAAGAGAGTGAGAGAGAGAGAGAGAGAGAGAGAGAGAGAGAGAGAGAGAGAGAGAGAGAGAGAGAGAGAGAGAGAGAGAGAGAGAGAGAGAGAGAGAGAGAGAGAGAGAGAAAGAGAGAGAAAGAGAGAGAAAGAGAGAGAAAGAGAGAGAAAGAGAGAGAAAGAGAGAAAGAGAGAAAGAGAGAAAGAGGGAGAGAGAGAAAGAGGGAGAGAGAGAGATTCCTGCGTTACTGGTACTTGAAATCAAACACCTTGCTCACCTTGAGAATAGGTAATCAGAAGCCGGATTCCTCACCCACCGCACCACCATAACGTTAAGTGGCCATCAGGAACGTTTGCGATGTCTCGTTACGCTGGGTACATTCGGGGTTAAGTATTTTTGGCTCTTTCATTCTTTCCCTTTTATACCCTTCCTTAAAACAGCAAAAATATCAAAACAACCACAGAAATAAGTGACGATATGCATAGAAATATTGCGGCATTACTGGTACTCAAAGCTAGGTACTTATCTCCCCACGAGGGTAGGGAACCAGAAGCCTGGCGTCTTATCCACTCCACAGTCATGACACATACATTACGTGGCCAACAGGAATACTTGCCATGTCACCTTCTACTCATCCTTATACTGATGAAGGCTGATGCACAGACAAAATGATATGGCACTACCAACTCTTACTTGTTGCAAATGTGTCGAACTCATCAACTTTTCGGTATTGTATTCTTTTTATATTATGACACTTATTACACAGCAGCACCTTGGTATCTTGGTGGAGGGGAAGCCTACTACTACCTTGTTGCTAGTTTGCTGTGCAACTTAATGCTTTCTTTCCCCTTTCTTAAATATTGGGGCAATATCTCTTGTCTCCGCACCTCCGGCAGCTGCCTTGTATGAAATGACTTGCTGAAGATTTTGGCTAATGGGATCAAATGTCGCAATGCGATATTTGATCCCAGTGCTCTCAAGGTCTCTTACTAGCTCAGTAGTTTCATAACCTCCTTCTCCTTGTTGGTGCACCTTTTCAATTTTTTGGTAATGTCTGCATTTCTTCTGGTAACCTCGTCAAAAGTTTTATTAAGTTCTTCATTGTTTTCATTTCTTATGATGTTTCGTTTTTCTTGTGTCAGTCTTATTACTGGATCCTTCTCTTTTGTCTTCTTTGTTTCCATATTTTCACTGTTCTTTGCCTTCCGTCTGTGCTCTTGCACTTCTAGCTTGTGCCCTTTTTGTTCCTCTTAGTGAACCTCGGGTTCACTTTTCTTCAGACTGCTTCACCTGCTCCTTGGTAACAAGTTTTCCTCTGCCTCCCGATACTTGCCGCATACTCACTGAAAATTCATTGTCTATCATTTTAATAATAACCAGATGTATTTCGGTCGCTGCACGATTCGGAAAAAGCATCCCCCCATTTCATCAGCCGAACCTCCTCTACCTTAAGGCAGGCAAAAAAGATAGTGAAAAGTAGGCATAAATTTTCATTGCAGTAAAGTATATACATATGCATTCGTATGTGTATGTGTACGTATAAATTTTTGAGAGCAAATGTAGTTTCGTATGTATGTGTACTTTCCTATATGTACTCACCTGTTTGTGGTTCTGACTCCACCTCGTTGCTGGTCGCTATTAGGGCCGCTCCCCGTTTCAAAAGCCTTATCGTACCTCTCCTTAAAGCTCTGTATGGATCATGCCTCCACTACTCTCTCAAGATTGTTCCACTTCCTGACGACTCTAAGGCTGAAGATATACTTCCTAACATCCCTATGACTCATCTGAATTTTCAACTTCCAGGTGTGTACCCTTATTCCTGTATCCCATCTCAGAAACATTCTGTGCCTGTTCACCTTGTCAATTCCTCTCAGTATTTTATACGTCGTTATCATGTCCCTCCCCCCATGCCTCCTGTCCTCAGTGTCGCCAGGTTGAGTTCTCTTAACCTCTCCTGAATAGGACAACTCCTTTAGCTCAGGGACTAGTGTTGCTCCAAACTTATACACTTTAATTTTCTGATGTGATTGGCGAGGTGTGGGTTCCATATTGGTGCTGCATACTCCAATATGAGCCTGACGTTCACAATGAGCAGTGTCGTGAATAACTCCTTACTTACACGTCAGCATGTTGTTCTTAGGTTTGCCCATACGCTGCAGCAGTTACTTGGTTTGTAGATGAATGGTTCAGAGAACCGACATGTTGATAAATTAGACACATGTGCAACTCTTGGGTATCTTTATTGAGGAAACGTTTCGCCACACAGTGGCTTCATCAGTCCATACAAAGGAGAATCTTGAAGAACAGGAGGAGAATGAGGTAATCAGTCCCTCAACCTTGAGTCGATGTGGTCAGTCCATCACTCTTGAATAGAATACGGCATACGTGCTGAGAAGGAGCTTATAAGCACGTATGCCGTATTCTATTCAAGATTGATGGACTGACCACATCGACTCAAGGTTGAGGGACTGATTACCTCATTCTCCTCCTGTTCTTCAAGATTCTCCTTTGTATGGACTGATGAAGCCACTGTGTGGCGAAACGTTTCCTCAATAAAGATACCCAAGAGTTGCACATGTGTCTAATTTATCAGTTACTTGGTTGATGTGAACCTCAGGAAATATGCTATGTATGCTACTCACTCTAAGATCTTTTTCCTTTAGTAAAGTTTACAGTCTGCGGCCTTCTTTGTCCTTCCCCAAGCTTCACGACTTTGCACTTGGTGGGGTTAAACTCCAGGAGCCATTTGTTGGACCAGGCTTGCAGTCTTTCCAGCTCCTCGTCCGCTTGAATTCTCTTCATTAGTTTCACGCCGTCTGCGACTAGAGACACCTCTGAATCTATCCACTCCGTCATATCATTCACATACACAAAAACAGCACCTGCCCTAGGATTGACCCTTGTGGAACCTCACTCGACACGTGCGCTCATTCCGTCACCTCGTCACATACCATCACTCGTTGTTTCCTTCCTGTCGGGTATTCCATGATCCATTGCGCTGTTTTTCCTTCTATTTCTGCATACCTTCTGACAGTCCAAGAAAATGCAGTCTGTCCACTCTTCTCTCTTATATCTTACTTTTGTTACCTTTTCGTAGAAATCCAAAAGGTTTGTGATACAGGATTTCTCATCTTTGAATTCGTGCTGGTTGTTATGTATGCGCCCATTCCTTTCTAGATACTCCAAAACACTTCTCCCGATAATCTTCTCGATGACTTTATATACCATAAATGTCAGTGACACTAGTGTGTAGATAAATACTGCTTGTCTGTCTTGGTTCTTAAAAATTGGGACTACATTTGCTGACTTCCACACCTCTCACAGTATACGCACACACAGAGCGTATACTCTCTCTCTCAACAGTTTCTTCACATTCTCCTCGGTTGTGTGTATGTCCAGCATTGCTGGTGTACTCGACCGCCTCGGTTTGCTAGAAGCCTTTCTGTCTCGTCTGACAAATGCCTCCCTTAATCTCGTGCTGACCTGTGCATATACTTCCTGGTCATTCCTTGTGATCTTCCCCCCTTCCTTCCTCAGCCTGATTACCTGGTCCTCGACTGTTGTTATACTCCTGATGTAACTATATGACTACTTTTTGCCAGGTTTGACTTTCGATGCTATGTCATTCTCATACTGCCGCCGGACCTCTCTGCTTTTCCATGAATATTCGTTTCTGGCTCATCTCCTTGTTTTCCTGGGTAGTTTGCCTTCTATACTTTTTCCATGCTCTACAGCATTCGGCTTTAGCCTCTATACACCTCCGGGTAAACCATGTGCTCACTCTGGTCTTCCCATCGATTCTATTGCCTCTGGGTATAAACTTTTCCTCTGCATCCCTGCACTTTGTGGTCACGTTTCTTTCCCTCTAGTTCTCTTACCTACTGCACCTCATACAGGATTTGCATCATGCCTGTGTAGTTCCCTCTTTGGAAGTTTACCTTATCTCCTCCTTGCCATTCTTATGTAATATCCCCTATGTCGGAACCACTCAAGGCGAATGCGAGGTTCAGCTTTGCTGGCTCATCATCTCTTTTTCTGGCTGTGTCCCCAACATGTTGGTGAATGAAGTTTTCTAGTACCACCTCCAGCATCTTAGCCCTCCACGTTTCTGTTCCCCCATGTGGCTCCAGGTTTTCCCAGTCAATCTCCTTGTGGTTAAAGCCCCTCATGTAGGCCCTTCTGGCCATCTCAGCTAGTGTATCCACCATTGCTCTATTACTCTCATCATACTCTTGTTTTGGGCTCTTGTTATTCAGTGACGGGTTGTACATCACTGTTATCTTCTCAAAACTCCACTGGTTTTTGAAGAGCAGTTCTACTTCTCCTACCCTCTGTTCCCTCTATCTTTCCTCAGTATCTGATAGCCATGCGGGAAGATCGTGCCTGTTATCATCTCTTCGAGCTTACTCTCCATGAGGGATATAATATCTATACATGCCTCCATGATTCGTTCATACCACTACTTGCTCTTATTTGTTATTCCTTCTGAGTTGGTGTACCACACCTTCAGCTTCTTTTCCAATACTGAATTTTTTATGGGTGAGAGGGGTTGATGTGGGTTGTGGGTATGGAAGGAAGGGATGATTTGATGAGAGGCTGCTGTGATGGTGGTGTTTGTGTTGATGGGAGAAAACT
The DNA here is from genome assembly GCF_038502225.1 of Cherax quadricarinatus. Lineage (NCBI taxonomy): Eukaryota > Metazoa > Arthropoda > Malacostraca > Decapoda > Parastacidae > Cherax > Cherax quadricarinatus. Next base: position 45,246,715 of record NC_091296.1, read on the forward strand.
TTGGGTATGGAGTGTGGTTTTTTGGGTTATTATGTTGGGCTGGGATTGAGTGTTAGGGGTTGAGGGGTTCTTTGATGGCTGTGCTAGGTTGGCCCCCGAGGCTGATCTTCCCTGGCTACCTATGCCTGTCCTATCTCTCCTTCCTGCCTCATACCCCCCTATCTTTCCTGTCCTCCAGTGACGTCAGGTCGATTTCTTTTAACCTCTCCTCGTAAGACATACCCTTTAGCTTCGGGACCAGTCTAGTTGCAAACCTTTGCACTTTCACTAGTTTCCCTACGGGCTTGGCTAGGTGTGGGTTCCAAACTGGTGCTGCAAATTCCAATATGCGCCTAACGTACTCAGTGTACAAGGTCCTGAACGATTCCTTATTAAGGTGTTGGAATGCTGTTCTTAGGTTTGCTAGGTGCCCGTAAGCTGCCGCAGTTATTTGAGTGATTTGCACCTCAGGAGATGTGCCTGGTGTTATACTCACCCCAAAGTCCTTTTCCTTGAGTGAGGTTTATAATCTCTGGCTCCACAGACTGTACTCCGTCTGCGGCCTTCTTTGCCCTTCCCCAATCTTCATGACTTTACGCTTGGTGGGGTTGAACTCCAGTGTGTGTGTGTGTGTGTGTGTGTGTGTGTAATCACCTAATTGTACTCACCTAATTGTGGTTGCAGGGGTCGAGACTCAGCTCCTGGCCCGGCCTCTTCACTGATCGCTACTAGGTCCTCTCTCTCTCTCTGCTTCCTGAGCTTTGTCATAAATCGTCTTAAAGCTATGTATAGTTCCTGCCTGCACTACGTCACTTGCTAGGCTATTCCTCTTCCTGACGACTCTGTGACTAAAGAAATACTTCCTAACATCACTGTGACTCATCTGAGTCTTCAGCTTCCAATTGTGACCCCTTGTTTCTGTGTCCCTTCTCTGGAACATCCTGTCTCTGTCCACCTAATCTATTCCACGCAGTATCTTGTATGTCGTTATCATGTCTCCCATGATCCTTCTGTCCTCAAGTGTCGTCAGTCCGATTTCCCTCAACCTTTCATCGTAGGACATTCCCCTGAGCACTGGAACTAGCCCTGTTGCAAACCTTTGTACTTTCTCTAAAGTCTTGACGTGCTTGACCAGATGTGGCTTCAGGCCCATACTCCAGTATGGGCCTGAAGTACACAGTGTACAGTGTCTTGAACGATTCCTTATTAATGTATCGGAGCGCTATTCTCAGGTTTGCCAGGCGCCCATATGCTGCAGCAGTTATCTAGTTGATGTGTGCCTCTGGAGACGTGCTCGGTGTTATGGTCACCCCAAGATCTTTCTCCTTGAGTGAGGTTTGCAGTCTTTGTCCACGTAGCCTATACTCTGTCTGCGGTCTTCTTTGCCCTTCCCCAATCTTCATGGCTTTGCATTTGGCAGGGTTGAATTCGAGAAGCCAGTTTCTAGACCACGTGTCCAGTCTGATCCTCATCAGATTTAATTCTTTTCATCAACTTCACATCATCTGCGAACAGGGACACTTCAGAGTCTATCCCTTCCATCATGTCATTCACATATATTAAAAATATGTGTCATATATATTAAAAATATATGTGTCACATATATTAAAAATAGCCTGTGACGAGCGGGGTCTCACAGGGACCCCGCTCGTCACAGGCGCCCACTGTGATACCTCTTCACGTACCATGACTCGTTGTTGTCTCACTGTCAGTTATTCTCTGATCCACTGAAGTGCCCTCCCTGTGATACGCGCCATATCGTTCAGCTTCTGCCCTAATCTCTTGTGAGGAATTGTGTCAAAGGCCTTCCAGCAGTTCAGAAAAATGCAATCCACCCACCCCTCTCTCTCGTGTCTTACTTCTGTTACCTTGTCATAAAACTCCAGAAGGTTTGTGAGACAGGATTTGCCTTCCATGAATCCATGCTGGTTGTAATTTATAATGTTGTTCCGTTCCAGGTGCTCCACCACTCTCCTCCTGATATTCTTCTCCATGACGTTGCCTACTATACAGGTCAGAGACACTGGTCTGTAGTTTAGTGCCTCGTTTCTGTATCCTTTCATAAAAATGGGGACTACATTTGCCGTCTTCCATATTTCAGGTAGTTGCCCAGTTTCAAGAGATGTATTGAAGATTGTGGTTAGTGGCACGCACAGCGTCTCTGCTTCTTCTCTGAGCACCCACGTGGAGATGTTGTCTGGTCCCATCGCCTTTGAGGTATCAAGGTCACTTAGCAGCTTCTGCACCTCCTCCTCCGTTGTTCGTATGTCATCCAACACTTGTTGGTATATTCCCTCTTGATGTTCCCCTCTGTGTTGTCTTCCCAGAGCCCTTCCTGTCTCTACTGTAAAAACTTCCTTAAATCTCCTGTTTAGCTCCTCACATACCTCGTGATCATTTCTTGTGAGTTCCCCATCTTCTCTCCTCAGCCTGATCATCTGGTCTTTGACTGTTGTCTTCCTCCTGATGTGGCTATACAACAGTTTCGGGTCAGACTTGACTTTCGATGCTATGTTATTTTCATACTGTCGCTGGGCCTCCCTCTTTACCTGTGCATACTCGTTCCTGGCTCTGCGACTAATCTCCCTATTTTCATGTGTTCTATGCCTTCTGTACTTTTTCCATTCTCTATTGCACTTAGTTTTTGCCTCCTTCCACCGTCGGGCAAACCAAGGGCTCGTTCTGGTCTTTCCATTATTTCTGTTTCCCTTGGGAACAAACCTTTCCTCTGCCTCCTTGCATTTTGTTGTTACGTATTCCATCATTTCGTTTACTGACTTTCCTACCAGTTCTCTGTCCCACTGAACCTCCTGTAGGAAGTTCCTCAAACCTATATAGTCCCCTCTTTTATAGTCTGGCTTTTCCCATTCAACTCCTGTTACCCTCTTCACTTGTAACTCAAACTATGTATTCAAAGCACAGAACCACGTGGTCACTAGCTCCTAGGGGACTCTCATATGTGATGTCCTCAATGTCTGAAGTGCCCAGGGTGAACACAAGGTCCAGTCTTGCTGGTTCGTTCTCCCCTCTCACTCTGGTAGTCTCCTTAATATATTGGTGCATGAGGTTTTCCAGTACCACATCCATCATCTTGGCTCTCCATGTTTCGGTACCCCCTTGTGGCTCCAGGTTTTCCCAATCAATTTCCCTGTGGTTGAAATTGCCCATAACCAGTAACTTTGCTCTGCTCGAGTGAGCTCTTCTTGCCACCTCAGCCAGTGTGTCCACCATTGCTCTGTTGCTCTCTTCATATTCCTTTCTTGGCTTAGTGCAGTTCTGTGGCGGATTATGCATCACTGCAATGACTACTTTGTGCTCCCAAGACTGAAGTGTACCTATTATGTAGTCCCTTTCTCCAATCCCGTCCATGACTCCCATTTTCTCGAATTTCCATCGGTTTTTACGAGCAGTGCAACCCCTCCTCCCCCTTTGCCCCTTCTATCTTTCGTTATGATCTGATATCCTGGTGGGAAGATTGCATCTGTTTTTGTCTCAGTGAGTTTCGTTTCAGTAACTGCTATGATGTCTGGGGACTTCTCATTGATTCTTTCATGCCAATCCTCATATTTATTCGTTAATCCATCCTCAATCGTGTACCAAACCTTCAACTTCTATTCTAAAACTGTGGGCCTGGGGGAATATTGGGGTTGGGAGAGCAGGAACCCTGGCTGGGGCCTATGGGGGGTTGCGGTGTGTGTGTGTGTGTGTGTGTGTGTGTGTGTGTGTGTGTGTGTGTGTGTGTGTGTGTGTGTGTGGTATGTTTGTATGTATGTGTAATGTATGTTAGTGTGTACACGTATTGTGTGTTAGATGTACTTTTTAGTTTTTCAACTGAGGAAAGGTGACCTAAAAAAAACGAAAGTTTTTCATTTTAAATTTAATAATTTACGCAGGAGATGGGGTTTTATATGTACTTTATATGTGATTAAAGGGTTTCAAATCTTAGCTCCTCTTTGTGTGTAGGTGTACTCACCTATTTGTGGTTGCAGGGGTCGATATATAGCTGCTGGCCCCGCCTCTTCACTCATCGCTACTAGGTCCTCTCTCCTCCTGCTCAGTGAGCTTTATCATACTTCGTCTTAAAACTATGTATGGCTCCTACGTCCCGTACATCACTTACCAGACAACTCCACTTCCTGCCAACTCTATGACTAAAAAAATATTTCCTAACATCTGTTTGATTCATCTGAGTGTTCAACTTCCAATTGTGACTCCTTGTTTCTGTGTCCCATCTCTGAAACATCCTGTCTCTGTCCACCTTTTCAGTTCCTCGCAGTATTTTATATGTCGTTACCATGTCTCCCCTAACCCTCCTGTCCTCCAGTGTAGTCAGGGTGATTTCCCTTAGCCTTTCCTCGTAGGACATTGCCCTTAGCTCTGGAACTAGCCTTGCTGTAAACCATAGCACTTTCTCCAATTTCTTGACGTGTTTTACCAGGTGTGGGTTCCAAACTGATGCTGCATACAACAGTATGCAGATGCTGGACCAAGCTTCCAGCTTGTCCAGGTCTCGTTGTAGTCCTGCCTGATGCTCCTCTGATTTAATTCTCCTCATTAACTTCACATCGTCTGCAAACAGGGACGCTTCTGAGTCTATCCCTTCCGTCATGTCATTCACATACACCAAAAATATCACTGGTCCTAGGACTGACCTCTGTGGAATCCCGCTCGTCACAGGCACCCCCTCTGATACCTCGTCAGGCACCAAGACTCGTTGTTGCTTCCCTGTCAGGCATTCTCTGAGCCACTGCAGTGCCCTTCCTGTTATACGTGCCTGATCCTATAGCTTTTACTTTAATCTCTTGTGAGTAACTGTGTCGAAGGCCTTGCAGTCCAAGAAAATGCAATCTACCCACCCCTCTCTCTCGTGTCTTACTTCCTTTACATTGTCATAAAACTCCAGTAGGTTTGTTACACAGAATTTACCTTCCCTGAATCCATGCTCGTTGTCGTTCATAAGCTTGTTCCTTTCTAGGTGCTCCACCACTCTCCTCCTGATAATCTTTTTCATGACTTTGCATACTATACAGTGACACTAGTCTATAGTTTAGTGCCTCGTGTCTGTCTTCTTGCTTAATAATGGGGACTACATTTATCTTCCATACCTCAGATAGTTGCTCAGTTTCAATGGATTTGTTGAAATTGTTGTTAGTGACACACACAGCGTCTCTGCTCATTCTCTAAGGACCCAATGAGAGTTGTCCGGTCTCACGGCTTTTGAGGTATCAAGGTCACTTTGCAGCTTCTTCAGCTGGGCCTCCCTACTTATCTGTGCATACTCGTTTCTGGCACTTTGACTAATCTCTTTATTTTCATGAGTACTTTGTCTTCTGTACTTTTTCCTTTCTCTAGTGCACTTAGTTTGTGCCTCCCTACAACTTGGGGTAAACCAAGGGCTCGTTCTGGTCTTCCCATTATTTCTGTTGCCCTTGGGAACAAACCTTTCCTCTGCCTTCTTGTATTTCGTTGTTACGTAGTCCATCATTTCGTTTACTGACTTTCCTACCAATTCTCTTTCCCACTGAACCTCCTGCAGGAAGTTCCTCATACCTGCGTAGTCCCCCCTTTAACAGTTTGGCTTTTCCCATCCTACTCCTGTTACTCTCTCCACTTGTAACTCTACTATGTATTCAAAGCACAGAATCACGTCATCACTAGCTCCGAGGGGCCCTTCATATGTAATGGCCTCACACGTGTAATTGTGTGTGTGTGTGTGTGTGTGTGTGTGTGTGTGTGTGTGTGTGTGTGTGTGTGTGTGTGTGTGTGTGTGTGTGTGTGTGTGTGTGTGTCTTCGTATTCATGAAAATTAGAATGCGGATGAGAGTGTGGTCGTGGAAAATAATGCAGTGTGCGACTAATTTATAATCAACATCTGCTTTTAGGATAACATAATATTGAGTTAAGTGTCATGGTTCCACTTACATGGATTTACTCGGTAAAAATATCACTGATAATTAAGAAATGTTGAGTGAAATCCTCTCACTGGATTTGCCTAAGAGTAAATAATTTTTGAGATTTTTTTTTTCACGTATTCTGTGGATTATTATACAGATTTTGAATCAGATTTATTTCTTAATAAAATTTATTGTTTTATTAGTAATTGTAATTAGGTATCCCAGAATGGGCCTTTTTAGGTAGATGACCAAATTTTTCCCATTTCTTTTTATTTTCATTCGGTTTATCATTTTTATCATATGAGAAAACCTCATCTAAACACCTTGAAATTTTCAATGGCGATATAAAGTAATTAAGGAAAAAAAAACTGGCGTGTACAGGTTTCCTGTCATCAAAATTGTTGGACTGGTTTCTAACATCCTGGAATGGCCATAACAGTACCCAAATGCATGAATTTAGTTAATTTTGTCATAGTACTAATTTTGTTTTACAAATTATTATATAAATTGTTTATGAATAAATTAGTTTCCATATAATAACCTGAGAATGCAACATTTGGTCGTCTTCAAACACTTAAACGCTGATGATTCTAACTTAGAATTTATTGTTACTGAATTTGTGCTTAGTACGTGCCGATTTCCCAAAGTCTTTTTATCGGGACTCATATTACGAACACACGTACTGCTCAGTGGCATGTTGCACCTGACCGTGAATTTATAATATCAACACGAAAACAATCAATAAAGCAATCCAATAATGTTACAGACAAAAGCATTTACCGGAGTCATGTTTCGCAACTCTCAGTAATATCTACATTACAGACACGAGACTTGGGGCAGTTACAGTGTTATTAATAGTTTAAAACAAGAAAGTTCAGGACTCTCACCATTGCATCTCACTTACTCTAGTATGTGTTAATCAGATAAAAGCAGGCAAGGTACTATTAGACAGATTTCAGTTGCAAAGTAAACTAATTTAAAGGCCGCCCCTCACCCTGACATTTACAAGCAGTAATTATTCTCCAAGTGATGGAAGACCCTTGCATCCAAACTGGCAACTAACAGCTGATTAATGATGGAATGCAGGATGTGTGGTTGCATGTGTAGGACGCCGATTAGAAATGATGTACCCGGTCCACGCCACACTGGGTGTCCTGCTTTAATTTCTGAGTGTTCCATCTAATAACCTTCAACCCTTCAAGACTGACAACTTGATTATGCAACATCCGACTGGTTACAAGCTAAATGTACTTCTCTATTTGCGGATATTGGTAAGTTCGAGATAACACGATAATGTTTCTTCTATCTGGTTTCAAAGCTTGTGTTTTTTTATTGGTAGATTTTAATTAGATTTGGGCTGTGTATGTTAGTTTTTACCATTTATGTCGACGAAAGTTGAATGTTAGTTTACACATGTTGACATGTAATAGTCTCGTCTAATTTGCTGCATATATTCAACACTAATATTTAACTGCATTACTAACTTATGCTGCACTCCTCACTATTCCAACTGCGTCGTGCAACGACCGAAGTGCATCTAGTTTTTATTCCGATTCTATATCCAGGATAAAACCTATTCATGAAGGTGGTGACCAAACAGATTTTTCCAATTAATGACCGATGTATGATGTACCAGGACTATAAAAAAATATTGAAGAAAACCACAAGCAGCTGTGCTTATATTTAACCAAGCATTATATATCAATATACTATTATTATTATTATTATTATAATCAAAAAGAAGCGCTAAGCCACAAGAGCTATACAGCTTATATCAATATACTATATCAAGCATTATATATCAATAAAAAAATGTTTCACACAGTGTATGCAGCACTTGAAGCAGACAAGTATCCTATTGGGTTTTTCAGTGATCTGTGAAGAGGGTTTGATACAGCAGGCCACAATATTCTTCACAAATGTAACTACTATGGACTGAAACGGTACGTACACAGCACACTTTCATAAACGGTATTTCCTTAATTTATCAATTACTTGAATTACGTATCCCACAGGTTAGCTTCCTGGGGCTCCCTCACTTCTTCCTCTACATCAATGGTTTATCGAAGGTGACAAAATATACTGAACCAAACCTCACTGTCGTTGATGCAACATCTCTTATCAATCTCCGACTCCCAGACAATAAATGAGACAGTTAATGATGAACTAAAAAATTGTCTTCACATGGAAATTAACAAGTTACGTTTTCCCTAATTTAGAAAAAAGTATTCTACGTAAAGGAAAAATATAAAACATGTGAACAATTTGACATGAAAATTAATGAATGCAAAGTTTAGAAAAATGATGAGATCAAGTTGCTAGGTCAGCATGTAGAGAATAAATTAATATTTAATGCTCATATCCAGCCCACATAAAAAGTCTCAAAAATAGGAATGTGGGAGTAATCTCCAAGATTCGTTACTACTATCTCCAGTCAGTACTTAATTAAAACTCTCCAGACCTGTAGCCTGGTGGCAAAAACTCTCGTTTCACACGGCGAGGTGTTCGGGTTCAATTCCCGATAAGTGTTTAAACACTGGTTGTTTATGTTCACCCATCAGTATAAAATGGGTACCTGGGTGTTAGTTGACTGGTGTGGATTACATCCAGGGGCAAAACTGACCTAATTTGCACGAAATGCTCTGCATAACAACCGGCTTTCTGTATAGTAGTATGTCAATGATGTCAGCTAGGACTGTATACCTTGTACATGTACTTGTAGAAATATATTATTATTATTATTATTACTGTTATTATATTATTATTATTATCTATACTTCGCCAGAGGAATTTATGCATGGGGTTTTACCTTACATATCAACCTAATATCAATTATCACACAACAAAAGTCATGTATCAGAACCATCACTAACTCAAGTATTGTACAACATTCTATCTCCTTATGCAAATCCTTAGACCTGGGAAATATTAATGCAATTTGCACTTAATACTGTTCACTCAACAATTTCATAACATTACACTGTAACGCCGATGTTGATCTAAGAAGCTTCCTGGAAATCTATAACAAAAACAGACAGGAATTAAAATGTAAACAAGTAACTTTGATATTCCTCGCGTGTAACTGAACCTTCATAAAAAAAACTCGATGCAAATAAAAGGGCAAAAATGTGTTAAAACTTGTTAGATGCTTATTTTTTAACTTAGTTAAAAAACTTGAAATGTGTGTTTAATATATTTCTCATTATTTTATAATGTAACTCATTAAAAATCAATTCATATTTTACTTGCAGACTATAAATTTCACAATGTTCCTTAAATTTTAATTTATATTATCTCCAACTATTATTACATCATTTCTTCCTTATTTTTTTTAATTTTCCTAAAATAAAATAAAAAAATCTAGCATTAAATTTTAATTTAATGACTTTCATTTAAATTTAATTTTCACAGAATTTTATATAAAAATAACGTAATACCAAATGCATGTCAAACGGTAAACTAAGTGTTATACATAATGGTTTGATTACTGGTATCTTTTCTATATGTCTCATAAACTCGCAAGATAACAAGTACATCTTGCTACTTCTACTTACATTTTTTTTTCAACAAGTCGGCCGTCTCCCACCGAGGCAGGGTGACCCAAAAAGAAAGAAAATCCCAAAAAGAAAATGCTTTCATCATCATTCAACACTTTCACCTCACTCACACATAATCACTGTTTTTGCAGAGGTAACCAGAACACAACAGTTTAGAAGCATATACGTATAAAGAGACACAATATATCCCTCCAAACTACCAATATCTCGAACCCCTCCTTTAGAGTGCAGGCATTGTACTTCCCATTTCCAGGACTCAAGTCCGGCTATATAAAAATAACCGGCTTCCCTGAATCCCTTCACTAAATATTACCCTGCTCACACTCCAACAGATCGTCAGGTCCCAAATACCATTCGTCTCCATTCACTCCTATCGAACACGCTCATGCACGCCTGCTGGAAGTCCAAGCCACTCGCCCACAAAACTTCCCTTACCCCTTCCTTCCAACCTTTTCGAGGACGACCCCTACTCCGCCTTCATTCTCCTACAGATTTAAATGCTCTCCATGTCATTCTACTCTGATCCATTCTCTCTAAATGACCAAACCACCTCAACAACCCCTCTTCAGCCCTCTGACTAATACTTTTATTAACTCCACACCTTCTCCTAATTTCCACACTCCGAATTTTCTGCATAATATTTACACCACACATTGCCCTTAGACAGGACATCTCCACTGCCTCCAACCGTCTCCTCGCTGCAGCATTTATCACCCAAGCTTCACATCCATATAAGAGTGTTGGTACTACTATACTTTCATTCATTCCCTTCTTTGCTTCCATAGATTACGTTTTTTGTCTCCACATATACCTCAACGCACCACTCACCTTTTTTCCCTCATCAATTCTATGATTAACCTCATCCTTCATAAATCCATCCGCCGACACGTCAACTCCCAAGTATCTGAAAACATTCACTTCTTCCATGGTAAGGACCACCCAACCCTAATAGGGTTGGGTGGTCCTTACCATGAGGCAGACCAGTACAACACTGGTTCGAATCTTTGGCTAGCGCAGTATAGTTATTGATGAATACCACTTGTCCGTGGTTACAATAATATATAAATGCTGCTCGTGAGGCTAGTACACCAAACAGGGATGAGAATGAAATTAGCTTAGAAGCTCCTACACCTCCGTATGCCTTCGGATGGCGGCCCAATAGCTAGCTGTGCTGGCTGCGCCATTCTTATAGGGTTGGGTGGTCCTGTGGTTTAAAGCGTCATGTGGTTCTCGCTTACCATGAGGCAGGCCAGTACAACATGGGTTCGAATCCTTGTCTAGCGCAGTGTTGTTTTTGATATATATATATATATATATATATATATATATATATATATATATATATATATATATATATATATATATATCTTAATAGTTCTTGCTCTAATTTATTTTCCTTTCATCTCCAGTGAAAGTGGAAAAGAATCCTTCCTCTGTAAGCAATGGTTTTCATAAAAGGCAACTAAAATACCGGGAGCAAGTAGCTAGTAACCTCTTCTCCTGTATATATTAATAAACATAAGAAGAAAACCTTTATAAAGATTGGATGTATGAATGTGAGTGGATTTAGTGCAGATGATAAGAATAAGATGACAACCAATGTTATGAATGATAAGAAGCCAAATGTCTTCGCTCTAAGCAAACCAAAGCTGAAGGAAGTAGGGAAATTTCGTTGGGGAGAAATAAATGGGATTACGCGAGATATCTGAGAGTTAGGCCTAAGGAAGGGGTAGCAATAATGTTGAAGGATCAGTTTTGATAGGAAAAAGGAGAATATAAATGTATAGATTCAAAGATTATGAAAATTAAAATAAGGGTCGATGCAAAAAGTGGGTTATACTAAGTGTTTATGCACCTCGGAAAGAGAGGAGCATAGAGGAGAGAGAGATATTTTGAGAGATGTTAAGTGAGTGTTGAGGGAGTAATTGTTGTAGGGGAACTGAATGCTAAAGTGGGAGAAATTATTGTAGAGGGCGTATTAGATAAGTTTGGGGGCCAGGGGTAAATGATAATGGGAAGGGCATTTGACTGAACCCTGAATTGAGAGAAGACTGGTAATACACATTTTAAAAAAGAAGAGGATAAATAAATATATATGTAATGACAACGTTCTGTTGGATTATTTAATGGAGAATAAGAGAATAAAAGATTATGCATAAAACGGCAGCAGATATATCAAATAGTTTTTTTAGTTGTAGCCACAGTGAGAAAGGTAGATGGGATACAAGGAAAATAGAATAAGCAAGTTTATAAACTAAATGAGGGGGCAGTTAGGGTAAGATATAAGTAGCTACGTACTAGTAAAAAGATGAGCTGGTAAGAGCATAGGTAATGAGAAGGTAAAAGGTAGATTTAAGGATGCTCTGTTCGGGTGAAGATTGTGGATATAGGAGGGTGGATGCAGGAAGGAAGAGGAGTGATTGGTGGAATGATGAGGTAAAGAGAGTGCTGAGAGAGAAAAAGTTAGCAAATGAGAGCTTTTGCAAAGCAGAAATGATATAAGGAGGAGGAGTACATGGAGAGAGAAAAAAAGGTTAAAACAGTAGTAGGGAATGAGAAAAGAGAGCAAATGAAAGAGCTGGTGAGGTGCTGTCAACAAATTTTACTGAGAATAAGAAAAAGTTTTAGAGTGAGATTTATAAATTAAGGAAGAATAGGGAACGAATGGATTTGGCAGCTAAAAACAGAAGAGGAAAGTTATTAAATGGGGAGTAAAAGGCATTTAGACGATTCAGGAATTGTTAAATATTGATGAAGTTAGGGAAGCTGTGAGTTCATATATTGGCAATGGATGAATAGGATCTTTTAGGAGTGAGGAAGAGCCAGATGTGAGTGAGAGAGGTGCGTGAGGCTGTGGGTAAAATGTAAAGAGGATTGATGAGATCAAGACAGAAATGTTAAAAGCAGGTGTGGGATATAGTTTTTGAGTAGTTGGTACTTTAAGTTAATAAATGTTCCTTTGTATAAAGGAATAGGAAACAAAAGAGCGAGTGTAAGAGTTATTAGCAAATAAGCCTGTTGAGTATACCAAGTAAAAACGTAAGTAGAATTATTATTGAAAGAATTAAGGATAAGACAGAGAGCAGTATCGCAGGTGAACAAGAATATGTAGACTAAGTGTTTACATCAAAGCATATAAGTGAAGAAGTTTTCGTTGCACTTATGGATTTGACAAAATCATATGATAGGGTGGAAAGGGGCGCAGTGTAGCAGATGTTGCATATCTTATCCAAAGTCTTCCGTCTTGTAGGTATAAGAATGAATGCAGGAATAGGTAGAATGGCTCTTGAATTCCACCTCGCATTGCTGATGTTTGGAATTTTCTGAAAGTTAATCAAAGGAAAGTGCCCATTTCCTTCAAAGAATCTAAACAATAATGTTAGATGGTACAAAAGCTTCATATCATCTCTCCATCCTGATTATGGCGGATCTCTACTGTTCCATTAACAAACTGTGCCCTTAGTTCCTCATAATTCTTCACCAGTTGGGATACAAATGGATACTCGATGTTTGGAGAACTGGTTTTTCCTCCAATATTTTCATCCATAAACATAAACAGTACGAAATCTGTGTATCTCTGATCATGCTGATAAAGTAAGAGTTTAGCATACTCTGCTAATCTGGAATCGCGTTATGAATATTGTACAATCTTCGATGTTTTGTAAACTCGAAACGGTTATGCGACAGAAAAAAACAAAAACAAAACAGGAGTGAGAAAAAATAATAATTTCCCTGAAATAGCGACTTTATTCGGCAACTCTGTCAGAAAGAGGCTAGAGTTAGCAATAAAGTAAGGAGTCATCAACAGTCGCAAGCAAGTGATTTTTTTTTTTTTTGCCTTTCCCCGAAATTAAGAAACTGATTAATAGGCCAGTAGAAGTTCTGTCCCAATGTGGCAGAATACTTAAAATGCTAAATGCTGGTTATACGTTTTTAAACATGCTTTGATATATTCTTTGCAACTTTTAGTCAAAACTGTTTCATTTTATCTTGTCTGACACCATGATTTTCTCCTGTGTGAGCTACACCTGGTACGTTATGATCCACTAGACAGGGTATTCAGCACAAATCAGCTTGATTAATCAAGTTCTTTATAGCACGGGTGGCTTGACTTGCCGATTATTGGCAAGGAACTTAATCACTGGTGTCCCAATCTTGTTTCCACTCTGAGCTCTCCTATGATCCTAAACGGAGAAATAGGGATCAGCTTTGACAAAGGTGATAGACCACAACCTTGCAGAACGGTACGCTTTAAATAAACCACAACCTCGCAGAACGGTACGTTTTAAATAACCACATAATAACAGAAGAGAGTTATGAGATTAAGGAATTTAGAAGACATTCAGACATACCTTAACTCTAGCTCTTGTTTTGAGCATGATTCTGGTATTACTCACTCTGCATATAAAATATAAAAGAAAGTAACACTAAAGATCGGTTCAAGTTACGTGTGACTATAAATGCAGCTTGTTGAAAAAGAAATGTCATTTTATCGAAAAACTCACTTACACTAGTCAAAATGTTTCTGTACAAAGTATATAAAGGAGATCGCGTAGTTGCTGAAAATGATTCGTGCAGTAGAGATTTAAATCTGATGAACACTGGCGAAGACCTCATTTGATATCCTTTTCCTCTGAGGGTGGAGGGTCATGTGTCAACAAATCAACTTTTAGGTGCTGCTCTTGCATAGGAATTATGTGCTAAGCAGAAAATGACATTATACCAACAGACAACCCAGGCAAACTCGTTCGACGTCTCGATATACTGAGTTATACCCTAGAAACATTTGTTGAGAGATCCCAATTATCACTCATCGTATCCCCTAGGAGAAAAGAAATAAGGCCCGTTTACAAACCTGCGTACCGCACGCACAGAGCATCATGTGGAAGAACTCATCATGACCACTTCAACGATGGAGTTACAGAGAATTCGAAATCTCTATGGAAAACTCTTATTTAAATTTCGAAGCTGGTCATTGTTGCCTTATAAGTGACTACAAGAAACTCACTCCAAAAACAAACTCCGATCGTTTCCCTTTGCCTGTGCTCAGTGATTTCTTCAAGAACATCAAAAAGAATAAAATATTTTTAACAGCTGTCCTACTTCAAGTTTTCTGGTAAATCCCGCTTGATGAGCAAAGATCGTTATCATTTATGTAGGGTACACTGCAGGCTACAGTAAACTCCACATGATACTTATGTCTCATGACTTACCTTCACATCACCTAAGCTTGAAAAAGTACTGAATAAATAACTCAAGGTAAAAACTTAAAGTCAAGATAGCTAAGTGTTAACTTTTGAAGAAGTAAATCAGGTTTCTGGGAAAATACGTGACCCAGACCGGCATTTCAACAGTTTACTCAAAAAACACTTCCGCTCTGAAGTCCACTAGAGCCACGTCTTCAGGTACAGTACGTTCCTTCATTAAACAGGCTGGATTCTGCAGCTTATTTATTGCTAATTTATTCTTTTTAAGGATAATATCCAATTTGAAGGGACTAGTAGTAAAAAAAGAGTATCCCCTTATTTTCAAGAGTAAATGGCTGTCAGTATCTGTTCTGAAATTTCATGAAAACTTTGAATGAAGAAATCGTGATGATGAGTTGTGTAAGACTGTGGTTGAGCACTTTGGTGCCACATATGCATTCTTACTATTCCCTACATTGACAACCGTTGTTCTCTCGCACTTCATCCTCGAGGTTCAACACAAGACTGGTACATCTGAGTTTATTTGACTGACTGCACTACTGTGAGCTAGAACGATACCAGAGCCACGAACACGAGCCATGTGGAATTATGAACCGAAGGAAACGATGAGACGTAGATGTTGATGATAGGCACAGCCAGGTATGGTGAGGATGCGGCCTGACACACACATCCTGAACCGTCAGGATTAGCTGACACATGTCAGAACTTGAAGCTTGTGGTGGGAGGCATGAAATGCTAGACTGATTAGATTATACAACCACCTCCCTCACAACCTTCCTCACCTCCGCTCTTACACCACCTCCCTCACCTCCTCCATACTACAACATGCAATTATAAAACATGAGATAAAGTCACTAAAGATTGTACCATCACCTGGGTCACTAAAGATTGTACCATCACCTGGGTCACTAAAGATTGTACCATCACCTGGGTCACTAAAGATTGTACCATCACCTGGGTCACTAAAGATTTTACCATCACCTGGGTTATTAAAGATTGTACCATCACCTGGGTCACTAAAGATTGTACCATCACCTGGGTCACTAAAGATTGTACCATCACCTGGGTCACTAAAGATTGTACCATCACCTGGGTCACTAAAGATTGTACCATCACCTGGGTCACTAAAGATTGTACCATCACCTGGGTCACTAAAGATTTTACCATCACCTGGGTTATTAAAGATTGTACCATCACCTGGGTCACTAAATATTATATCACATGGGTCACTAAAGATTGTACCATCACCTGGGTCACTAAAGATTTTACCATCACCTGGGTTATTAAAGATTGTACCATCACCTGGGTCACTAAAGATTGTACCATCACCTGGGTCACTAAAGATTGTACCATCACCTGGGTCACTAAAGATTGTACCATCACCTGGGTTATTAAAGATTGTACCATCACCTGGGTTATTAAAGATTGTACCATCACCGGGGTCACTAAAGATTGTACCATCACCTGGGTCACTAAAGATTGTACCATCACCTGGGTCACTAAAGAGTCCAGTCATGAACTTTTACCTGTCTAGAGAAAGTAACAGAATTCATAGACGGAATTACAGTCGAAAATACATGGATCTTTCTCACTATGTTGAATGAAGACATTATTTTGTCACTATCAGGTGACATCTACATTAACTGAGATAAGTGTTCTTTTAGAAGCTTATTGTGGAGCTGATTAAAGCACGACTTCATAAAGTTTACTTGCAGACAAGCTACTAAGCTAGCTTTATCTCAGTTTATCTCAGTATTTAACAACGTTGTGAGCCCGGAACCTTGTCACCTACTATTCTTAATAATGAGCCATGAGGACAAGCCGGGATTTAAAGTCTCACTCACGAGGACTTGATCAATGATCAGTTTAATGACCAGTCTATAGACTGACAGGGATACAGCGGTGACTGAGGAAACGATCTTGATAATTGCCATTATAATAATAACCGATTATTAATCGAGAAATACAATAACGCCCACATGTGAGAGTGTTTTTACCACAGTAATAATAATAATAATAATAATAATAATAATAATAATAATAATAATAATAATAATAATAATGATAAAAATAATAATAATAATAATGATAAAAAATAATAATAATAATAATAATAATAATAATAATAATAATAATAATAATAAAATCTTTATTACTACAAGTACATGTACAAGGTATACAGCTAACATCAATGACAATCTACAATATAGAAAACTGCTTGTTATGCAGAGCATTTCGGGCAAATTAGATCAGTTTTGACACAAGATGCGACCCACACAAGTCGACTAACACCCAGGTACCCATTATACTGATGGGTGAACATGGACAGCTGGTGTTTTAAGGAAACACGTCCTAATGTTTTCTATTCGTACCGGGGATTCGATCTCCGGACCTCAGTGTGTGAGCTGAGTGCGCCAGCCATCGAGCAACGGTGAAGTTTCGTGTAGTTTTTCCAGAAACATTTCGTAAACAGGATTTAATTTTGCTCGCAATGGTTTTTTAAGAGGCCTTTTGGGTGTTAAAAAAACACTTGACAAATTTGTTAAACTCTCTTGGTGTTAAGAAAACACTTGACAAATTTGCTAAACAATTTACATGGCCTAAAATGAAGGAAACTGTCTCTGATTATGTACAGCACTGCCATAACTGTCAAACAGCGTGCTGAAAATTTCCAGCCGAGACAGGACTCGCAGCAATGGTTTCAAGTTGGAAAAATTCAGATTCAGGAAGGATATAGGAAAGCACTGGTTTGGTAATAGTCGTGGATGAGTGGAACAAACTCCCGAGTACAGTTATTAAGGCTGAAACGTTGTGTAGTTTTAAAAATAGGTTAGATAAATACATGAGTGGGTGTGGGTGGGTGTGAGTTGGACCTGACTAGCTTGTGCTGCTGGGTCTGATGCCGTGCTCCTTTCTTAAATGGAGGTAACCAGACTGGGTGGGTCATTGGGCTTATCCGGGGGGAGGGGGACATGGACCTGCTCCGCATGGGTCAGTAGACCTGTTGCAGTGTTCCTTCTTTCTTATGTTCTTAAGTAATCGGCAAGACTGTCTAGACTCCACCAACAACTCTGCTTATACCTATCCCTGCTGTGATAGACCTATTGACACTTCAAATTATTTGACTGTTGGTCCTCTGCCTAAATATAAGTTAAGAAACTAACACCGATTTACTCTTATCAATATAGCGACACACACTGCCGAATCAAGTTTTACGAAAGATAATAATGCCCACGCTACTGTGAGAGAACTGATGATAGTTTTCTTGCGTGTTGGTCTATGCTTTCAACAGGTTATCATCCATAAACTCAGGGTGTTTTGGAGAGATTTCATAATACGTTGAAGTCCATGATGAGGGATTACTGCGGCTGGTATGAAATGAGCAATAAAGCCTCGGTTTAAGTCCTTTTGAGCTGATATCCAGACATGAAGCTTGTGATCTGGTAGCTGTATTAAAACAGGTATGAACTGGGAAAGCTAATCTATCTTTGAACACGTCAATGTCATTAATGCAACAACATTTATAAACTGCTAGAGAACTAGCAGTGAAAAAATTGGTTGCTGCCCAAAGAAGAATGAAACAGCAGTATGATAAGAATACTGTCCCTTGCTCTTTTCACAGCAAGTGATAAGGTAACGGCTCAGAAATTAGTACTAGGTCATGCTTTGCAAGGCGTGATGATGGTTCCCTGGAAGTAGCAAAGAAGATGAATGACATAAATTACCTAGTACACATACACCAGCTCAAAGCATACTACTCAAACACTGAACCTATACCTACTATACTGAATTCCTATGCTAAGGAAGACCACGTCATTCTGATAGACATTTGTTGAGTATGTTTGGAAAATTCTGTGATAATTTTCTAGGTATCCTTGATACAGATAAGGTAAGTACATATATCAAGATTAATGGACTGATTACATCGACTCCAGGCTGTGGGACTGATTACTTCAAACTCCTTCTGATCTTTACCATTCTTCTTTGTATAGGACAGTGTGGCGAAACGTTTCCTCAATAAAGATACCCAAGTGTTGCATATGTATTTAATTTATCAAAAATATTCATGCTTGTTCAGCGATATTCCTAAACGCTGTTCTCTTGGAATCCATGATGTGGGTATTCAAGGTGATAAAGTGATCTCCATTTTGAATGAGACTTGCTAAACAAAGTGCTGAGGAAAAACTCCTTGGATTTCTCCATGTACAATTGTACCCAAACCTGGTGGCATTTTCACCCATGGATGACTTCATTAATGGTGTGTCGAGAGCTTTATTAGAACTGCTGCAGGCCTCCAGGCCCATGGTAGGCAAGTCCATCTCACTAGCACCTCTCACTTACTCATATATTTGTCTAACAAATTTAAAGTTTCTCAAGCTTTTAGATTCAATGACGCTACTCGGGAGTTTGTTCTACTCATCCACAACTCTGTTACCAAACCAAGACTTGCTTAGAGCGTTTCTAAATCTATTATTTTTTTTCAAATTTGAACCCATTTTTGAAAGTCCTCTGTTGGTTAGATATTTTTTTTAGCACATTTATGTCCTCTGTATTTCTGGTTTCCATTTATACACCATAATTATATACCCCTAATTCTACGCCTTTCTAGAGAGTGTAATTTCAGTGCTCTCAATCTATCCTCGTAGGAAAGATTTATTATACATGGGAACAACTTTGTCATCCTTTTCTGTACGTTTTCCAGCGCATTTATGTCCATTCTGTAATATGGTGACGATAACTGCACTGTATAGTTTAAATGAAGCGTAAGCAACGATATATAGAGTTGAAGAATAACCTGAGGATTCCTGTTATTAATACTTCTTGATATATAGGCAAGAATTCCATTACTTTATTGCCAACACTTACGCACTGTTGTCATATTACTGCTAACCAAAACTCTAAAATCTATTTCTCATTCAAAGTGACTTAGATCTACATTATTTAGTTAATTGGCTACATGGTTATTTTCTTTTCCAACGCTTAGAACTTTTGGAAATAAATGGTATAAAATACCAACACAATGGAAATATAAACACATTAGCAGTATAATGTGATCCTTTATTGACAACGTTTCGCCCACACAGTAGGCTTTTTGAAGTCACAAATAGATCTACCTTGGTGAAAAGTACCTGACTATTTATAGGATGGAGTCAGGTGGAGAATGCTGCATGTGACAATCTTCCGAGTAGGGTGACAGAGTCTAGGACCTTTGGTAGCTTGAAATACTCACATACTTTTCACCCATGTAGATCTGTTTTTGACTTGATAAAGCCCACTGTGTGGGCGAAACGTTGTCAATAAAGGATCATATTATACTACTTATGTGCTTAGAACTTTTCATTTGTCTAAATTAAACTGCATTTACTATTTCTCCAATCACTGCATCAGTCTATTCAGATCTTCCTGTAACGCTGAAGTGTCCCCATCAGAATTAATCCGACGGCCTATTTAGGTGTCGTCGGCAAAGTTGCTTATGTCGATATTTATTCCTTCTTTTATGTTGTTAATGTAGATGATGAATAACAAAGGGCCCAGCACTGACCCCTGTGTAACACAATCTGTGACATGTTCCCATTCTGATTTATCCCCATTTATGCAAACTCTGTTGACTGTCAACCAAGCCTCTATCCAGGAAAAAATTGTCCTATTCTGTTTGCCTCTTCTTTCCTCAACAATCTCCAACGAGGATCTCTATCTCTTTAAAAGACTTACTGAGTCTATATACACTATCATATTCATTTCCATGATCTGCTTTCTCAAATACCTTTGTAAAAAAAGTTAGTAAATTCGTAAGGCAGGAACGCTCCATTGTAAAACGGTGATGAGATTCATTGATAGATTTACGTCTTTCGTGGTGGCTACGACTAAACTCGGCAATTATTGATTCCACTTTTCCCACAGTTGAAGTTATACTTATTGGTCTATAATTCGAAGATAAGGACCAGTCTCATGGACCAGTCCACTTATCTGGCACCATGCCAGTTTGTATTGATATGTTATAAATATTAGCCAAATGTTTGCTAAGTTCTTCATTACATAACTCTAAAACCCCTGAGAACAGACAGTTCATCAGGGCCCTGGGGACTTGTTAGGTTTCAATCTTTTTTTTTTCTTTTGTGTTTTAAGAACCCTGTCACTAGTGACTTTAATAATGCACAACACATTTTCTTCCTGATCTACATAATTTTTTTTCTTGAATTTCTTTAGCATCTTCATTTATAAAAACCAAGAAAAATTAGTGTTGAAGATTGGACATCACCTGTTGTAAATCAGAGCAGTGTTTGAGAGACTTGCTTAATACATTAACACAGTTAACTTTTCAGAAGAGGTAAAACGAAATAAATATTTCCCTGCTTTGACAGGAATTTATAATACAATTTTCCACCTAAAACGGTCACATCTGCTCCTCCGCACTTGATTTTCACTCCCGCCATCATCGAATTAGGAGGCAACTTTTATGAAAGTTTGATGTCATGCCACTGATGATTTTGGAAGTCACACGAGCCATTCGACGATGCTAGGTATGGGTTCAACAATTTTGGTCATGGGACACGTAAATATGCCAATCATTCAAGGAATCTGGTCCTCCTTACTGTACACAAGGGATGAAAGTTTGAGTCCCATTTGATGAGATGTTTTGGAGTTACTAATGAAATATAGGAAGCCTCTTAAAGATTTCCATTCAGAGACACTTAACAAGAACTATTACGAGACTAGAATAAAACTCAGATGAGTGTGTATAGTCAACCATGTACATGCCAAAGGTGTGTGTAGTTTGTGCTAGGTGCCAGTAGAAGATTGTACCCGGGACTTATTTTAAGCTGTATTAATGCCTTTAAGAAAAGAACAAAGTATTCTGTCTCAAAGAAGAAATAATGTAGGATTTTTAAATTATCAAAAGTTAGAAAACATATTTTAATGATAGTTAATTAAACCTAACACGCAAGACTTCACTGAACCAAACTTCTCATAAAGCGGAAGATGTACATCCTTTAGATCGACTATTAGCTTGTGTTGAACGTACTTCACACCTGCCTCACACGATTCTTGAGTTGGCCACACCCTTTGAATATAGTTCTGCTTTGTATATCAGTTGTCCTACAGGCACAACAGAAACAACAGTACCTTATAAATGAATCTTGTAGTCCCTGAAGAAAAACTAATAATTTTAGGAGAACAAAGACTTTCTACCCACACATCTCGTATTCGATAAGTGATGAGTTTGTGCATTGTTTCTTATGTTTCTTTCAAGTCTTCAGCGACAGCTAACAGCATACATGGTAAGGTCTTGCTGGTATAAACTAAGACTGCCTTAAGATTGTTTTGCTGGAATGAAGGAAACACCACATTACAGTGTCACGAAGTTCGTTACATCATAACAATAATTCACTGATTCTTCCAATTTAAAGTAAGTTTCTAGGCTTTTTTGCCATCTTCTGAACAAACTGACTCTTGTATCTGTTTGTGGTTAATTCCACCGGCCAAATCTTGAACCATGTAGCTCTGACTGTTCCTTGGATAAATAAGGAACACTTACAAGATCGTTACGTCACTTTGAGTTAATAGATGTGGTTCCAGGTTGTTGATTCCAGCTCGGAATCTGATGTAGTGGCTCGTTCATCATACGAGGAAAATATATCTTCACAGGATGGTGGTACTGGAACAGCGAGATACTCTGAATGTTTCACCAATCTCACTGTAAGAGGAAGATTTGGATTTAATTTTTAATAAAAATCCCTACACTCTCGTGATACAGCAATAACAATTCATTGTGATCCTTTGGTTACCTCCATACCGTCGGGGCTGCAAATGACACGCATGATTTCCTTCCAGTAAATCAGTAGCATAACGATCTGAAAGTCACAAAACAACAATGAGGTACCCATAGCTTATCCTGATCTCCGACCTTTACAGCAAAGTAATGAAAATATGCCTTTTTCACAAGAAGCATGAAGTTTCGTTTGTGCTTTTTTGGAGTAATATTACTAGATTTATAGGAAAAAGCATTACTGTCGCTTAAGCAACCACTAGGCATTGCAGGCTTATAAGATGACAATTGAAAATACCCCTTACTCTGAAAAAGAGAAAATATACAATCCACAAAAATCAAACAGAGTCATAAACTGTCTTTCATAAAATGGTCAAGCATTCAGAAGACAATAATAAAGTTGAAAAGTAATTGGGGTGAGGATGGAAGTTTTATTCCACTGAAATTTTACGTGTTGAAGCACATCTAAGTTGAAAATTGAATTAAAGGCGAATTGAAATCTTTGTTGACAAATGTAATAGATATTATTAAAGGAGTCTGCCTAATTAACTGCCATATCCCCGTTTCTAGATGCACTCTGAGCAAAATTCTCTGTTAATATTTCTTTCAACAAAAAAAAAAAAGCCATTTGGTAGAAGCTTTTAGATCAGCGTCCTATTACGTGGATTAGCATTGATCTTGTCAGTTTGGCCTCAAGGAGAGCCAAAGGGGTGAAAATGGTCTTGGTGGCTGCAATATTAATAAAGGTAGTGCGCGTCAGAAAGGTGGCGGGCAGCCTTTGATAGTTAGAGGATGCGGCGGTGAAGAGCCTGGCCCGTCAATCTAAATTAGTGACCCCCCTCAGTGGCCGGGCCTGTTGTCCGCCGTCATAGAGAAAACGCGCATCTGATTCCACCTTCTCTGTGGATAGTTTAGTTTGTGTGTGTATGTGTGTGTGTGTGTGTGTGTGTGTGTGTGTGTGTGTGTGTGTGTGTGTGTGTGTGTGTGTGTTGTGTGTGTTGTGTGTATTGTGTGTGTGTGTGTGTGTGTGTGTGTGTGTGTGTGTGTGTGTGTGTGTGTTTTGTGTGTGTGTTTTGTGTGTGTGTTTTGTGTGTGCGCGCGCGCGTGTGTGTGTGTGTGTGTGTGTGTGTGTGTGTGTGTGTGTGTGTGTGTGTGTGTGTGTGTGTGTGTGTGAGGAAAGGCGGAAAGGAGAGCTGAAAATCCAAGGGACTAGAAATACGATCTACTTCTTTGGATTAAACATGATTACCTCTCACATAGATAGCACTGATAAGGGAAAGTGAGCAAATCTCTACTAGGGAGCAGCAATGAGCTGAGGAACGAGGTGCTGGTCAAATCACTTTTATTACCAAACATTATTATTACCAAACATTATTATTACCAAACATTCTGGCAAGAGGCTCAGCTAAATTGTCAATATCTCTCTTCTAAGTGATGTTGTTGAAGACACTGATTAGTGCAGATTCCCCTTGGCGCACTGCTAATTACCACGGAAGACGACGTCCAGAAAAAAAAAGTCGTTGAATCTGCACTCAACAGTATCACCACCAACTACAACCAGATAAATGATTTCTTCAGTTTAGCTGAATCTTTTTCCTGGAATATTTTTAAAATGTTTTTGACTTCTAAGAAGATGACTTTTTAATAGGTTTATTACACTTAAGAAATGCCATTAATCTTCAACCCATTTTATAACCCAGCCCTATTGGTACTTTTTTTTTCCAAATTTGAGTCCCTTATCGTAGCCTCTTTGGTCTATGAGACATTTAACTTATTCAAATAGAATGGTTTACCCCGAGGATGATTTTTTCCTGCCATACTCTATCATTCAGGATGGCTTTCATAAATAAAAGTATAAGGAAAGCGGTAAGCCTGGCCTTGAAGTGGACGATTAGGACGTCTTGCATCCCACTCTAAATTGATAATACACGACAGCTGCACATATTTCCTTTTAGTAAGATCTGAGTAATGTTTACATATGAACTACCATATAGATGCCATATAACACAAATTTGGTTAGAACAATGACGACCTCACTGTAAAAGATAAAAATTACCCACTGAAAAAAACAATATTTATAGTAAACTCATAAAATGCAGTACTAGGCAGCGAGGTTTGGGTGAACTAGTAAAGAAAGTATAACAAGTTGTAATATAACAAGTTAGATCTTAACATAATATACTACAGCAGCATTAATACAAAAATATGATAACTCAACTGGCATAAAAAAAGGTGTAAACAAAGGAACGCATTCTTTTGCATAATGTACTACTTAAAACACTCTGCACCATGATATAATATATATAAATTCATTCGAAATTGGTGTACTTATATATACATAAGTTTGAACACTGTAAAACATCATTATAAGTTTCTGAATAGTTTGCTTATGCTGTCAGAAATGCAACACAATTCATGCTCGGGCACTGTAACATCACAAACTTAAGTTTCTGGGTAATGATGAATCACAATACTGATATTGTAATACAACAGAACGTTAATGCGGAGGGAAGAAATGCAACATTCAAAATAGCAGACATGCGGGCAAATTTATGGGAAAAATACAAACCAATAAGGAAGACAACCGAACATTAAAATGTATTGATGGGGCATAATGTATTTATATGCGTACAGTATTCCAGACGAAGAAGAAAGGGTGGTTCATTTTTATGGTGAATAAGTAGAATATACTTGTACAAAATTTACTTTCTAATTACATATACTAATTATAAATATTAATTATATAGACCAATTTTTTTCTAAATTATGGAAAGTAGTACAACTTTCAAAAGGGAAAGTAAAGTGTTGATGAGCGGCAGTTCATGATGACAACACTCGCACATAACACCTGTGCACAACTTTACGCTGGGAAAGTTTACGATTACAAGTTAGCTGCTGGATGTGCAACAACCTCCCTTCCAAGTGCTCCATAAACTTTGCTTTGTACAACTTTGCAGTGTTCGTAACAAAGTTGTGTGCACGCTTTTGATTTTGATTCCAAACCCTTCTAAAATTTCAGAGAAATAAGTTCGAGCATAGTTTGCCTGCAGGATATTATTTAATTCTAACTAAGCAAGAAAAACTTTTTCATCTTTTGGATAAGAAGTTATTTATTTATTTATTTATTTATTTTTGCCAGTCGTCATTTGTTTTTATTTTTATTTTTTTGTCAGAGCAGAGATCTGTGATGAACAGTAGTCTCTGTGGTAATGCATAGGAGTTTAACCCTAACGTGTATTTAGTTTCATTCATAACTAACTCAAAATTTGGTGGTGACTGTTTAAACGATATTTCTTTTCATTTTGACCCATTATCACGTCACTTCAAAGATAATCATCAGCTTTCCTGATTAAAATGGATCGAAGAACAGCCAGAAACATTTCACTAAGGTGCCTCTTGGGATCAGTTCCTTGCTCTTGCGCCTTTGTATGTTCTCCACAATGACTCTGTGAAAATTTCATTCGATAATTGGGTATGGTCAGTACAATCCATTAAATAATTAGCAATCGGTTAAGGTCTTCGGAAAACTAACTCGTATTTACGAAAAAAAAAATATGATTTTCATGTTGGTACTGCTCTCTTTCGTATTTTAAAGTGGCACTCAACATATTGATTATTATTATAATCATGGTGGAGCGCAAAACTCGAAGGATTATACAGGTCCTGGGAGGGGGGATGAAAGGCATTCAGTGTCAATTCAGGGAACTGGAGCACAGATCAAATTCCCTAGATCAAGAGCCCCTCACCAGCATCAAGGAGGGTGCTAGCAAAATCAGTTGCAATGAAACTGAACCTACGCACCGAAACCTGCACACTGTGTTTATAGTGACTTTGCCTTAAAAGATAGATAGAAAAAAATAAATAGTGCACTATTCTATAGGGCATACAACTCTCCCTTTTCTACAAAATTGGTAAGACGTACAATGCTCTAGTTGACATCAGATGAAAGATAAGGGATAGATAATCTTGGTACCAACGCAGTTTGAGCGAAAATGTTAATAGAATGCACAATAAAAAATGTTGAAGTTTATTATTTTTTTTAGTATTTTTTGGGGGGAGGAAAAAATCAATGAAAACAAAGCGGTAAAAATATCGTAAATCCCCTCTGCATGCTAGTAGAACCATCATTACTCAATAACGTGTGCAAAAAATCATGACAGTCCTATAAATGCATTTTTCTGTAAACACTTTACGGTCATTGCACGCAACATTTCAGTATGTTGCTCACCTCAACACATGTTGAGAGCCCACAGCGACTGAGCTGTTATTAATCCCTGTATTTGAATGGAATCCTCAGAGAAGTTGTAATGTAATGTATTTAGAATGAATCAATCACAAAAATTGTAATTTTTAGAGGAAAAAAAGCATGGATTGCCATCATGTCTCATTGATGACAGTAAGAGCAAAAATATTACATTTTTGCAAAAACATACTTAGAAATATGATGGAAACAAGCTAATTTCATCAACATGTTGCCAGAATTATGCACTATTTTTCGGTGAGAAAACATTTTTATCCACAATTTTTCAATTTTCTTTTTTTTATCACTCCTAAAAAATTCGCACACTCATCAAGAACCTCCTATGAGGGGGTCATTATGTTGAAAAGCCTGTAACTGACGACATGTCTTCAGTGGTGTCACTTGCTTTCTAAAACTCATCTAGCAACTATCACTGTGATGGAAGCGATGGATAATTTGATCATATGAGTTACTGTTGCTTTCATCTCACAAACACAATATATTAAAAAATATGGCGAAGATAATGTTCAATCTTGTTCCTTTGCCTGGGTTTGATTTAGTTGTTTTAATTTAAATTCACAAGAGATTCATGAGATTTAAAAAAATCCAGAAAGCATTTGAAAATCTCTGAAGAAATTATTTTCAACGTCTTGTAATTTACTGACGAATCTTAAGACAATTGTGGTATGGTACGAAATTATTTCAGACATGGGTACAATTAGTAGTACCTTGCTGTAAAATGCATTACCAACAAAACATTAATCTAGGAGGACAAAGGACGCCATTTTTTTTCTTTTAAATTTTATTGAAATTTTTACTGTGTTTTAAGCAGCATTTGAAACCTGCACACTGTGTTTGTAGTGACTTTTTGCCTTAAAAGACAGATAGAAAAAAATAGTGCCCTATTTTATAGGGCATAAAACTCGACCATTTTTACAAAATTGGT
Organism: Cherax quadricarinatus; assembly: GCF_038502225.1. Classification (NCBI taxonomy): domain Eukaryota; kingdom Metazoa; phylum Arthropoda; class Malacostraca; order Decapoda; family Parastacidae; genus Cherax; species Cherax quadricarinatus. Next base: position 45,274,306 of record NC_091296.1, read on the forward strand.
AAGATGTACAGTGTTCTAGTTGACATCAGATGAAAGATAAAGGATTAGATAATTCTTAAACCACGAAATTTGACCGAAATGTCAATAGACTCCATACTAAAAAAAAGGTTGAATTTTTTTTTTTAAGGATTTTTTTTTTGGGGGGGGGAAATCAACGAAAATAACAAGGTAAAAAATATCGGAAATTCCCATTACATCTAAGTAAAATCAGGGCAGGGAGAAAGAGGACCTAGTAGCAATCAGCGAAGAGGCGGGGCCAGGAGCTATGAATCGACCACTGCAACCACAAATAGGTGAGTACACAGAGGAAGAGCTCGCTCGGGCAGAGCAAAGTTACCGGTTATGGGCGATTTGGGAAAACCTGGAGCCACGTGGGAGGTCCCGAAACATGGAGAGCCAAGATGATGGATGTGGTACTGGAAAACCTCATGCATCAACACGTTAGGGACACTACCAGGTGCAGAGGGGACGATGAACGAGCAAGACTGGACCTCACGTTCACCCTGAGCAGCTCAGACATTGAGGACATCACATACGAGAGGCCCCTTGGAGCTAGTGATCACATGGGTCTGAGCTATGAATACATAGTAGAGTTACAAGTGGAGAAAAACTTCCTACAGGAGGTTCAGTGGGACAGAGAATTGGTAAGAAAATCAGTAAACGAAATGATGGAATATGTAACAACAAAGTAGAAGCAGGCAGAGTAGAAGTTTGTTCCCAAGGGTAGCAGAAATATTGGGAAGACCAGAATGAGCCCATGGTTTACCCGAAGGTGTAGGGAGGCAAAAACTAAGTGCACTAGAGAATGGAAAAAGTACAGAAGGCAAAGGACCCTTGAAAATAAGATTAGTCGAAGAGCCAGGAACGAGTATGCACAGATAAGGAGGGAAGCCCAGCGGCAGTACGAAAACGACATAGCATCGAAAGTCAAGTCTGACCCAAAACTGCTGTATAGTCACATTAGGAGGAAGACAACAGTCAAAGACCAGGTGACCAGGCTGAGGAAAGAAATTGGGGAGCTCACAAGAAACGATCAAGAGGTATGTGAGAAGCTCAATACGAGATTTAAGGAAGTATTTACAGTTGAGACAGGAAGAACTCTGGGAAGACAGAACAGAAGGGGATATCAACAAGGAATATACCAACAAGTGTTGGATCACATACACACAACTGAGGATTTAACCCAGCCAAATGCAAAGTCATGAAGATCGGGGAAGGACAAAGAAGACCACAGTCAGAGTATAGGCTAGGCGGCCAAAGACTGCAAACCTTACTCAAAAAGAAAGATCTTTGGGTGAGTATAATATCGAGCACGTCTCCGACAGTACACATCAGCCAGATAACTGCTGCAACATATGGACGCCTGGAAAACCTGAGAATAGCGTTCCGATACCTCAGTATGGAATCGTTCAGGACACTGTACACTGTGTACGTCAGGCCCATACTGGAGTATGCAGCACCAGTATGGAACCCACACCTGGTCTAGCACGTCAAGTAATTAGAGAAAGTGCAAAGGCTTGCAACAAGGCTAGTTCCAGAGCTAAGGGGAATGTCCTGGGATGGAAGGTTAAGAGAAATAGGCCTGACGACACTGGAGGACAGGAGGGTTAGGGAAGACATGATAACGACATACAAAATATTGTGAGGAATAGATAAGGTGGACAGAGACAGGATGTTCCAGAGATGGTACACAGAAACAAGGGGTCACAATTGGAAATTGCAGACTCAGATGAGTCAAAGAGATGTTAGGAAGTATTTTTCAGTCACAGAGTTGTCAGGAAGTGGAATGGTCTGGATAGTGAGGTAGTGGAGGCAGGAACCATATATAGCTTTAAGACGAGGTATGATAAAGCTCAAGGAGCAGGGAGAGAGAGGACCTAGTAGCGATCAGTGAAGAGGCGGAGCCAGGAGCTGAGTCTCGACCCCTGTAACCACAAATAGGTGAGTACACACACACACACACACACACACACACACACACACACACACACTCACACACACACACACACACACACAGCGAAGAGGCGGGGCCAGGAGCTATGACTCAACCCCTGCAACCACAAATAGGTGAGTACAAATAGGTGAGTACACACACACACACACACACACACACACACACACACACACACACACACAAGGACCAGGTACTCAGGCTGAAGAAGGAAGGAGGGAAGCTCACAGGGAACAAATACGAAGTATGTAAAGCGCTCAGCTCCGTATTAAGTAGAGACAGAGAGGCTTCCATCTAACCGTGGTGGCAGGTGTACCAACACAACTTAGGAGGAGATGATGAAACTTCTAGGGGGAACTAGATACCTGGAAGGTGATGGGCCCAGATAATACCTCTCCCTAGGTTTTGAGAGAAGGAGCAGATGTACAGTGTGTTCCACTAACAACGATCGTCAATAAATATCCCGAAACAGGGCCACTGCCTGATTTTGTGGAACACAGAAAATTTAGTCCCGATTTTTAAGAAAGGAGAAAGACAGGCTGCACTAAATTACAGGCCAGTGTCCCTGACATATTGTATGTAAAGTTATTGAGGAGATTATCAGGAAAAGAGTGGTGGAGCACCTAGAGGGGAATGTACTCATATATGATAACCAGCACAGCTTCAGGGAAGAAAATTATGCATCATAAACCTATTGGAGCTCTATGACACGGTAACAAAAGTAAGACAGGAGAGAAAGGGATGAGCAGACTGCATCTTCTTGGACTGTAAGAAGGCTTTCGCCACGGTACCACACAGAAGACTTGTTGAAAAGCTAGAGAAGCAGGCAGAAATATGATGGAAAGTACTGCAATGGATCAAGGAAAGCCTGACAGGAAGGAAACAATGTGTGCTGGTACGAGAAAAGGTGTCAGAATGGGTGCATGTGTCGAGTGGGCCTCCACAAGGGTCAATCCTAGGTCCTGGGTTCTTTCTTGTATATGTGAATGACATGACTGAAGGGATAATCAAAAATGTCCCTGTTCTCAGACGATGGGAAATTTATGAGGAGAATAAAAGAGGACGAAGATCAGGTAAGCCTACAAGGAGATCTGGACAGGCTGCAAGCCTAGTTCGACAAACGGCTCATGGAGTTTAACACCAGCAAGAGCAGTCTTGAAGCTTGGAGAAGGACAGAGGAGACCGTAGACGGAATACAGTCTAAGAGCTCAGAGGCTGCAAAACTCATTCAAGGTAAAGGATCTTGGGGTGAGCATCATACCAAGCACATCTGAAGCGTACATCAACCAAATAACTGCTACAGCACATGGGCGTCTTTCAAACTTAAGAATAGCATGTCGACATCAAAGTATGGAGTTATTCAAGACACTGTACACTGTGTAAGTCAGCCAGACCCGTACTAGAATATATAGCACCAGTATGGAACCCCACAACAAGATTAGTCACAGAGCTAAGGGAACTGTGTCGAAAGCCTTCTTACCCACCTTTCTCTCTCTCTCTTGTCCTACTTCCGACACCTTGTCGTAAAAGTCCAACAGGTTTGTGACACAAAATTTCCCTTTCTTGAAACCATGCTGGTTGTCGTGTATAAGCTCATTCCTTTCTACATGTTTCACAACTCTTCTGATAATCTTCTCCATGACTTTCCATACTGTACATGTCAGTGACACTGGACTGTACTTTTGTGCTGCATGTCTGTCTACTTTCTTTAAAACTGGGACTACATTTGCTGTCTTCCAACTTGAGGTAGTCGCCCTGTTTCGATAGATGTATTGAAGATTGTTGTTAGTGGCACACACAGCCACTGATATCCAGTTGGAAAGATGGCATCTGTTATCATTCATGTGAGCTTGGTTTTTGTGAGAGCTATGATGTCTGGTGATGCTTCTGTGATTCTTTAGTTCCACTTTTCACATTTATTCGTTATTCCGTCTGCGGTGGTGTACTATACCTTGAGCTTCATTTCCAACACTGTATTCTCGGGGGTTTGTGGGGGGCTGTGGGAGCAGTAGACCTGGCAGGATGGTACGGGAGTCTACTGTGTTGGGTGGGGTGGGGGTTGTGGGTGTGGAGTGTGGTCTGTTTTGGGATAATATGTTTGGTTGTTGGGTTCAGTGGGTTCAGTGGTGGTTGCGCTTGCTACTCCTGACTCTCGTTGTCTCCTCCTGACTCTAACCTTGTCTCTCTTTCTTGCCCCTTTCGTCTTTTTATCCTCTGAGTTTTTGTCGTTTTGTTCTCGTTCTGTTGTGATCAAGGTATTTCGCTGTTTCCATTAGCCGTGGTTTCTGCTGCAGGATACTGTCCCACACCGTTTCTGACTTGAAAATCAATTCGACTTGCCGATTTCTTCCTCCCCTTATTCTCTGAAAATTTATCTGCTCTGTCATGTCCTCGTCTCCTGTTTGTTTGATGATATTGTGAATCTCTTTTTTCTCCCCCAGTTTTGGTGTGTGTGTGTGTGTGTGTGTGTGTGTGTGTGTGTGTGTGTGTGTGTGTGTGTGTGTGTGTGTGTGTGTGTGTGTGTGTGTGTGTGAAAACATGGTCTGCACTCCCACCTTGCCCCCTCTTCCCTTTTCTCCACTTACATATTCTCTTTCAATAAGATTAATCCCGAAGGCACTTCAAGTATGGCTTGTATGCAGCGTGAAGAAACAGCCTGGCTTATCAGGTAGGCACCAGGTAACCCATCATCATCAGTTTCTCTTTCTCCACCTTTGTATTCACTTCCGCTCCTACACTTGACTTTACGATGCAGAACCTCCCCTGTTGTCGCTCCGTGTCCTCCAACACAGTTCTTGAATTACATTCTCTCGTTTTGCCTTTGTATCAGTTTGTATTGCAAGCGTGACCAGACTTATGGTTGACGAGAGGCTACCCCTGGGTAATTACTTCCCTTCTCTCTCACTGTCTCCTAACCCTCTTCCCTCCCTGCCAATCTGCTTCTTCCCCCACCTCGCTTCTTACCAGTCTCTCGCTTTAATTCCTCTCTTGTTTACTTCTTTCCTTCCTCTTTCTTCCCATAACGTTCTCCTTCTCTACCATCTTCTCTCCTCCCTCATTCTGTTCTTTCCTTCCTCTTGCTTCTTTCATTCACTACCTCTCTTCCATTCAGTCTCTCTGTGTCTCTCTCTGTCTCTCTCTCTGTCTCTCTCTCTGTCTCTCTCTCTGTCTCTCTCTCTGTCTCTCTGTCTCTCTCTCTGTCTCTCCCTCTGTCTCTCCCTCTGTCTCTCTCTGTCTCTCTGTCTCTCTCCATCTCTCTCTGTCTGTCTGTCTGTCTGTCTCTCTCTCTCTCTCTCTCTTTCTCTCTCTCTCTCTCTCTCTCTCTCTCTCTCTCTCTCTCTCTCTCTCTCTCTCTCTCTCTCTCTCTCTCTCTCTCTCTCTTTCTCTCTCTCTCTCTTTCTCTCCTTCCCACTTTCCTTCATCATTTCGTCTCAGATTTTATGATGCCAGCGTAATTACACACTACACATCACATCCCTCAGTCTCTCCCCGCCTCCGCCAATGTGTCCTCCCCTCTACACTCCCCAGCAGACAAACATTGTCTTCCAGGAATCACTCTCAACAGCAGTCACTTTCCCCACGAAACAATCTCCATAGAAATTTTCCCCCCATCTACCTGCAAACAAATAAACTCCCCAACAATCGCTGTTGCAACAAATAAGCTCTCCAACAATCACTGTCCCAACAAATACTCTCTCAACAAACAGATTTTCTCCTCTACGAACAGGTACTTCCTATAAACAAATAATCTCCCTAAAAATTAATCTCCCAACAAGTAAACAAATATTTTTCCCAACAGTTACTCGCCCCAATAAATAGTCTTCCTAACAAACAAAAGTTCACCCTATCCAAGAATCTCCCCAGCAACAAAATACTTTCTCCAACAGTCATTCTCCCCAACAAAATTTCCCTGACAAACACATGCTCTTACGAACAATCTCTCTAACAGGTATTCTCCACTACAATCATTCTCTCCAGTAAATACTTCCCAAAAATAAACGCTCTCACAAACACTCTCACAAACATTCCCAACAAACAAATGCTCTGGCAAACGCTCATTAGCAATCATTCTCCCCAGCAGTCATTCTCCCAACAAACACTCTCACCAATACTTCTGAACAAACAATCACTTTCCAGAACTAGCAAAATATTTCGTCAACAATCAACCTCTCACACAACACATTTCCCACAATCATTTTCTCCTGACCAACAAACACTGTAACTAACAAACGAACACTCTCCCGAACATTTCTCTCCCCGACAGACCAAAGTTATTTTTCCTAAAGCAGTCATGTATAACATGGAAAGCATGCATGACAAATAAAATTTCCAGTAATAGGATTTAAAAGGTTGAGAGAGATGTTCCAGGGAGACGTATGGAAGGCAGGACTTGTGCATATAGTTGTATTTACCGAGCTGATGTTGAAATTGTGGAAACAACCGATGAAAAGCGATCAAATTATTCATGAAAACAGAAGAAACTATTCTCATAGAGGTACAGGACGTTTCGTTCACTACACATGAACGAAACGTTATGCACCTCTGAAAATAAAGGTTCTTCTATTTTCTTGAATATTTTCCTCTCAACCTGAGATGGAGAACTCTGAACTTCAGTTTCCAGGCCACAGACTTTTGACGTTCTCTTAGCTGGTATATCACTGTCAAATTTGATTTTAAACTGGTGAATGGTGCAAGTATCTCCTGCATCCTCCTCTAGTCGTCCCGCATCCCAGCTGCCATGAAGCTGAATTAATGCTTCCTATCGAGTCTGTGACTCAACTGAGTGTTCAGCTTCCAGCCTCGTTCCATTGTTCTTGTCTCTTTATTACTGATTTAATCTATATTCGTTTACCTTGTTTAGGTTCAGAGGTATTTCGAATGTAGCGACTACATCTCAACTCTCTAGAAACGTGAGATTAAGTTCGTTAAGTCTTCATCTATGGTTTTATCTCTCATTTCATGTATTAGGTTTATGGTGAAGCTCCTCATTCTAAGATATTTTTTAACGCTGCTTGGTCAAGGGTGTGTGATCGTGCTGGTGTCAGCATATTTAAGAGACTCACAGACTCTAAATACTCTATGAGCATTTCTTCACGATGGTGCAGAGCGTCCAGCCTCGTTTTCCTTCTTACAGTTTTCACTTATTTCCATAGGCAGCATTTAAGTTCTAGTTATCACCTTTGTTTTTACCATTCTCACAATCTATTTACATCTTTTTTGTAGCTTCCTAAAGTCATTCTTCGTTGTCAGCTTCCTGATCCTCGACCATTATAATATAAGTCTCTCTTTGAGTCTCTCCTTCCTGCCAGTTATGTATACCTTAGGGACTCATTTATCATTTTATTATTACTAAGCCTGATGTATCCTCGAGAAGCTTATCATACTCTTCTTGAAGCTATATATGGATCCTGCCTTAACAACTTCACTCTCCAGGTCCTTCCATTTTCTGACTACTCTATGGCTACTTTTTAACATCTCAGTTATTCATTTGAGTTTTGGACTTCCCGCTCAGCCCTCGTAATCTTGTTTCCCATCTCTTAAACAGTCTGTCCTTTTTCACCCTTACAATTCCTGTCAGTATTTTGTACGTTGTTATCGTATCAACCATAGTCTTCCTGTCCTCCAGTGTCATATGGCTGAATTTCCTTAACCTCTCCTCATAGGACATAACCCTTAGCTCTGGGACTAGTCTTGTTGCTAACCTCTGCACTTTTTTCATTTTCTTGACATCCTTGACGAGGTGTGTGTTCCATACAGGTGCTATATACTCCAATAAAAGCCTGATGTACACAGTCTAGTGTCATGAATGATTTCTTTGATTTTCGAAGTGCACCTCAGGTGATTTGCTTGATATAATACTACTCCTTAAGTTTAATATGCAGTCTTTGCCCCCCGATTCTTTACTCTGTGTGCGGTATTTGCCCTTCCCCAAAATTCAAAATTTTGTACTTGATGGGGTTAAACTTTAAACCTCTGTGTTTTTGCTCTCCCTCTGTGGGCACCTAGCTCCCTTGTGGGCACCTAGCTCCCTTGTGGGCACCTAGCTCCCTTGTGGGCACCTAGCTCCCTTGTGGGCACCTAGCTCCCTTGTGGACACCTAGCTCCCTTGTGGACACCTAGCTTCCTTGTGGACACCTAGCTCCCTTGTAGTGCTCCCCTGTCTTAGTATTTGACTGGCTCCTCCTTCTTACTTCCCACTACTACTTCCTTCCACCTCTTCCACTACTACTACGACTACTACTACCACTACTACTACTACTACTACTACTACTGCTACTGCTACCACTACCACTTCCTGCCTATATATACCCGTCCTGCCCTACTTCTCGTTAATGTGACTTTGTAAATAGTCCAAGTTGGACCGAAACGTCGTCGTAAGCTCCTCTCTTCTATGTGCGGGTTATTTGTGTATCGCTCCAGGACTAGTTTCGCTACAAACCTTTGCACTTTCTCTAAATTTTTATATGCTTGACCGGGTGTTGATTCCAAACTGGTGCCTCATACTCCAATATGGGCCTGACTTACACGGTGAACAGAGTCTTGAACGATTCCTTACTGAGGTGTCGAAATGCTATTCTTAGGTTTGCATGGCGCCCATATGCTGCAGTAGGTATTTGGTTGATGTGCACCTTAGATGTGCTCGGTATTATACTCACTCCAAGACCCTTTTTCTTGAGTAAAGTTAGCTGTCTTTGGCCCCCTAGTCGGTGCTCTGTCTGAGGACTTCATTGCCTTTCTCCAATCTTCATAATTTTGTAATTAGTGGGTTTAAACTCCAGGAGTCAGTTGCTGGACCAGGTTTGCAGCCTGTCCAGATCCTTCGTAATCCTGCCCGATCCTCATCCGATAGCAAACATGGACACTTCTGAATCTATCCCTTCCATCATATCATTCACATATACCAGAAACAGCACTGGTCCTAGGACTGACTCCCTGTGGAACATTGACCGTCACAGGCACACACACGGACACCTCAATACATGCTATTACTCGTTGTTGCTTTCCTGTTAGGCATTCTCTGATTCATTGGGTGCCTTGCCTGTTATACCTGCCTGGTCCTCCAGCTTTTGTACTAATCGCTTGTATGGAACTGTATCGAAAGCCTTCTTACAGTCCAAGAAAATGCAATCTACCAACCCGTTTCTCTCTCTGTCTTCCTTCCGTCCTCTTGTCCTAGAACTCCAGTAGGTTTGTGACACAGGATTTCCCCTACCTGAAACCATGCTGTTTGCCGTGTATAAGCTCATTGCTTTCTTCTCCTGATAATGTTCTCCATGACTGCAAACTATACATATCAGTGACACTGGTCTATAGATTCATGCTGTATGTTTGTCTCCTTTCTTAAAACCTGGGACTATATTTGCTGTCTTGCACACCTCACGTAGTCGCCCTCTTTCTATAGATGTTTTAAAGGTTGGTGTTAGTGGCACACACACAGTACCTCTGGTCCCTCTATCAGGGCCCACGGAGAGATGTCCGGTCTCACCGCCTATGAGGTATCTAGTTCTCTAGCAGCCTCTTCACCTGCTTCTCGGTTGTGTGTAATGTGTCCACCACTTGTTGGTGTACCCCACAATTCCAGCATTCTGGAAATACTTGAAACTTGAAACTCATGTTTAGCTCTTCATATACTTTTCAGTTGTTTCATGTGTCTCTCCTATTTTTACCTCAGCCTGATTATCTGGTCCTTGATTGTTGGTTGTACAACAGCTTCTAGTCAGACTTAGCTATGTCTTTTTCGTATTGCAGCTGGACCACCTCCCTTATCTGGGCATATTATTTTCTGGATCTTTGAATAATCTTATTTTTCTTGGTCCTTTGAGTGTCTGTATGTGTTTGTGTATGTGAATGTGTTTGTGTGTGTGTGTATGTGTGTGTGTGTATGTGTGCGTGTGTGTGTGTGTGTGTGTTTGTGTGTGTGTGTGTGTGTGTGTGTATGTGTGTATGTGTGTGTGTGTGTATGTGTGTGTGTGTGTGTGTGTGTGTGTGTGGTGTATGTGTGTGTGCGTGTGTGTGTGTGTGTGTGTGTGTATGTGTGTGTGTGTGTGAATGTGTTTGTGTGTATGTGTGTATGTGTGTGTGTGTGTGTGTACTCACCTAGTTGTACTCACCTAGTTGAGGTTGCGGGGGTCGAGTCCGAGCTCCTGGCCCCGCCTCTTCACTGATCGCTACTAGGTCACTCTCCCTGAGCCGTGAGCTTTATCATACCTCTGCTTAAAGCTATGTATGGATCCTGCCTCCACTACATCACTTCCAAACTATTCCACTTACTGACTACTCTGTGGCTGAAGAAATACTTCCTAACATCCCTGTGATTCATCTGTGTCTTCAGCTTACAACTGTGTCCCCTTGTTACTGTGTCCAATCTCTGGAACATCCTGTCTTTGTCCACCTTGTCAATTCCTCTCAGTATTTTGTATGTCGTTATCATGTCCCCCTATCTCTCCTGTCCTTCAGTGTCGTCAGGTTGATTTCCCTTAACCTCTCCTCGTAGGACATACCTCTTAGCTCTGGGACTAGTCTTGTTGCAAACCTTTGCACTTTCTCTAGTTTCTTTACGTGCTTGGCTAGGTGTGGGTTCCAAACTGGTGCCGCATACTCCAATATGGGCCTAACGTACACGGTGTACAGGGTCCTGAATGATTCCTTATTAAGATGTCGGAATGCTGTTCTGAGGTTTGCTAGGAGCCCATATGCTGCAGCAGTTATTTGGTTGATGTGCGCTTCAGGAGATGTGCCTGGTGTTATACTCACCCCAAGATCTTTTTCCTTGAGTGAGGTTTGTAGTCTCTGGCCCCCTAGACTGTACTCCGTCTGCGGTCTTCTTTGCCCTTCCCCAATCTTCATGACTTTGCACTTGGTGGGATTGAACTCCAGGGGCCAATTGCTGGACCAGGTCTGCAGCCTGTCCAGATCCCTTTGTAGTTCTGCCTGGTCTTCGATCGAGTGAATTCTTCTCATCAACTTCACGTCATCTGCAAACAGGGACACCTCAGAGTCTATTCCTTCCGTCATGTCGTTCACAAATACCAGAAACAGCACTGGTCCTAGGACTGACTCCTGTGGGACCCCGCTGGTCACAGGTGCCCACTCTGACACCTCGCCACTTACCATGACTCGCTGCTGTCTTCCTGTCAAGTAT
>NC_091296.1:45290398-45300398 GCF_038502225.1 Cherax quadricarinatus
AGTGAACTTAACAATGGTGGCATGACAGTTATCAAAAATTCATTCAGACTTAGTGACAACATAAAAGACTAACATTCTGAATATAGATATATCTGGCATTTGTCTTTGGAAATTTCCACAATGTTTAGGAAAAAAATAAAACGGGCCAACAGCAAACTTACTTAAAACTAAAGAGAGACATCCATGAGTAGACAGCCATAGTTTATCTATCCCACCGGACTCTTGGGCAGTCGCTGGTCGAGCCCGAGCTGGCAGGAAAATAGGCCCTACTTCCTTGGAGTGGAACCATGACACTTTAAGACAATCCAGAGCATTTGTATACATATCCTGTTTCAGGTTATGCACAAGAGCCTCAAGAATAAATGAATGAAGCTTGAATAACCTGCACCTACCATTTTATAACGAATGTTTTTCATGATGAATAATTGCTGAGTCTAAAACATTTTTTTCTAGTAATGAAGTGCAGGTCACAGGGACTTTGGCTTCCCACCAATTACCAGGATTATTGCAAACTCTTGTGTCCTTATTGAATTCCTATATTGTGTTATTCTAGGTTTGCCAGTCTGTCCCACATAATGTAAATTACAGCCTCAGCACCCGATCTTATACAAACTGCCAACACAGTGTTAAGGGGAATTCTTGATCAACATACTCTTCGCAATCCTTAAATTCTTACAAACAATTTACATATTGAATCTCTTTAGGGAATTTTGCAGGACCGATAAAATCCCATTGTATAGCACGACAAGCACATTCTTGGTCTGAGGAGTCATTATAGGTACTATGATAAAATTTCCTAGCTGCCAGTAAAACAGTTTCTACATACACCTTAGAGTAACGAAGCTTTGTAACTATGTCAAAGATTTCCCTAATTTCTTCATCATGAAAGCACTCAAAAACATAGTGAGAAACACACTTCTCATCCTCTTGTTTCATGGTTGGAGTAGTAATGGATATATGAACGTACGTTCGTGGCCTTCCTAAATACTTTCAGTCAGTCAGCCAGCTGATTAGCCAGCTAGCCAGTTACTCATACATATAGCCTATCAGTTAGCCAGTCAGCCAGCCAGTTAGCCAGTTATTCAGCCAGCCAGTCAGCCATTTAGCCAGCCAGTCAGTCAACCAGTTAGTTATTCAGCCAGTCAGCCAGTTAGCAAGCCAGTTAGTCAGCCAGCCACTTAGCCAGCCAGCCAGTTAGATTTGATATTAACATTCTTGATGATGCAACTCTTCTGGGTCTGGAACACCTGTCTCTGTGGCTTTATGTAAATAGTACAGGTGGGTTTGGGTTTGGGAAGAACTTGCTTAGAATGGGACAGTAGGCTTGCTGCAGTGTTCTGCCTTATGCTATAGTGGCAGATAAGTGGAAAATGGCAAATGTGATACCTGTCTACAAAGCAGGAGACAGCTCTTTAGTTTCGAACTGTAGACCAATAAGCCTAACTGAAGGTTAGGCATATTGAGACTATTGAATGAATCAATAACTGTCGGGGCTATCCGAAGTCACCTTGAAAGACGTAAATTGATTAATGAATCTCATTACGATTTTACTAATTTTTTTTTCACTAAAGTAATTGAGGAGGTAGATCATGGTAATGAATGTGATATTTTGGATATGGACTTCAATAAGCCTTTTGACAGAGTCCCACATCGGAGGTTACTGAGGAAAGTAGAGGCTCACGGAATAGGAAGAAAAAATTTTCCTGGATAGAGGCATGGTTGACAGATAAGCAACAGAGAGTTTGCATAAACAAGGAGAAATCAGAGTGGGGACGCGTCACCAGCGGTATTCCACAGGGATTAGTGTTGGACCCTTTTTTGTTCACAGTTTACATAAACGACATAGATTAGGGAATAAATAGCGACTTAAGCAAGTTTGCCGACAACACCAAAATAAACCGTAAAATTAATTCTGACGAGGACACTAGAGCGCTGCAGGAAGATCTGAATACACTGATGCAGTGGTTGGTGAAGCAGCAGATGTAGTTTAATGTAGACAAATGCAAAGTTCTATGCATAGGAAAGGAAAATAACAATGCCACATATAAACTAAGCAATGTAGATCTTAATATCAATTATTGCGAAAAGCATTTAGGAGTAGCAGTAATCTAAAACCAAGACAACAGTGCAAAGTGTTCACAATAAAGTGAATAAAATTCTTGGCTTTAGATCAAGAAGTGTAAATAACAGGGGTCATCATGTTATTTTTCAACTCTATATATCGATGATTAGGCCACATTTAGACTATACTGCACAGTGCTGGTCACTGTGTTACTGAATGGATATAAATGCGCTGGATAATGTACAAAGAAGAATGACAAAGTTGATCTCATGCACGAAAAATCTTTCCTACGAGGATAGACTGAGGGACCCTGAATCTGCACTCTCTATACAGACATAAAACTGGGGGGATTTGATTGAGGTGTATAAATGAAAACCAGAAATAAATGAGAGGGATATATACCTGGAGGAGTATATCTAGAGGGGGTTTCGGGTCATGGACCGCAGCCCGATCCGTGACCAGGCCTAAATATAACCAAGACAGGACTCGCATCAATGGTTTCAAGATGAAAAATTAGGTTTAGAAAGGATAGAAAAGCACTGATTTGGTAATAGAGCTGTGGATTAGTGGAACAAACTCCCGATTAGCGTTATGGAAGCTAAAATGTTATGTAGTTTTAAAATTATGTTAGACAAATACATGAGTAGGTGTGGGTGGGTGCGAGATGGACTTGACTGACTTTGGACAGTGGGTCTGATGCATTGCTTTTTCCTTCTTAAGTGGACGCGACTTGAAGCTGACTAGCTTAGGCCAAAAGACAACTTGGACCTGAATAGCATGGGCCTGTAGGCCTGCCGCAGTGCTCCTTCTTTCTTATATTCAGGTTCGGTTGCTTTCCTTCCCCACACTAATACCCACCACCCACATCACTACTCCCTCCTACTACCAACACACCTGCCACCATCACTCCATTAAGATAAGCAAGCAGGCAGGCTTTCAATATTTCCATTAAGAGAGGGAGGGAGGGAGTTAAGGAGAAAGGGAAAAGCGCCAGAGAGAGAGACAGACAGAGACAGAGACAAAGACAGAGAGAGAGAGAGAGAGAGAGAGAGAGAGAGAGAGAGAGAGAGAGAGAGAGAGAGAGAGAGACAGACAGACAGACAGAGAGATGCTCAACACAATGTATATAAACCATGTATATATTTCCTTTTTGTATTATTATTAATCCAATTTATTTTCATTTTTGCTTTAATATTTATTTCGTAGTCATTGGTTGCATAATTTCTGTTATTTGTATTAGAATTTGTTAGGATAACGACGTTAATTCCTGTCATAATATTTGTTATAATATTTGTTATATTATTTGCTATCCATTATGTTTTATGTTGAGTGATTTGTTTCCCATTGCTTGGATTTGTGATATATTTAATTTGAAATATTTGACAGTAGGCTGCTGCACATTCAATATAAAAAACAATTGTTTGGTATTGAGCGCGAGTCACATTTCACGCAACGATTTTTTTTAGATCCAGTTTCATTTATTTAAATTTAGAAGCTTCTGCTGCCAATTTATTAAATGGAAAGGTTATCGATTTTTTTGTATTTTCAGCCTAACTGACAAAGTGCTCTGTAAAAATGCTATTTATTTTAGGTCAATAAAGGCCGGGGCCAGACAGAGTTTAGGTCAACGTCGGGGTGAAAATAGCAGAATCATTCGCTATGTATTATTATTTATGGAAATACCCCAGCAGAAATTTATAGAAAATATTTGGTTAGCTAAATGTAATTTCTTAGTTATCCAGTAGATAATTAAAGCATTATAAATGTTCATTTAATGAGTGTGAAAGGTAAAAATGCTAATAGTTTTAATGTGATTTAAATCCATCTCTCGGATATACTGTTACAGAACATTCCTGGAGAATTTAATATTTTATGTGACGAAAATATAAGTCTGATCCATTTGCAAGTCAATTAGACCCTTCTTGACAAGTTGAAAAATATTTTTTGTATATTCATTTACTTGTGATGTTGATTGGTGTACCTGAAGTTGAATCGTAGTTATGGAGACATTGTCTTGTGATGGCAATGTGTCATGATAGATATTAGACTCAGGGTTCCTTCTGTTTGTAAATTTAGGTACATTATTTCAAGTTTCTTATTGAAACTGAGCATCAGTCTTAAAATTGAAGAGAGGAACACCTCAACGAATGGTTTGTCTATATTAGTCATCAATTTGCTTGAAAAGTCTTGATATTTTTCTAATCCTTATTTGCCCTTAGATTATCTTGCCTGCTTTCTAATCACTTTCGTTCAGAATAAGTATTGATTAAATATTTTTCTATCCAGTGTTTCTTTTTCATGCATATTTTATCATCTACACTCCTTTTAACCATGTAATATATAGCTATCTTTTCTATATAGTTTTCCTAACGTAGATAAATGCTGGACTTTGTTCTGATTCAACCTCATTTGTTTCACGTGTTATTTCTGGTAGTTCTTTCAAAATATTTCAAACGTCTTCTTCCATTCTTGATCATATATTACTTCTAGTTTCTTCCTAATTTCATTATGTTGAGTTATTTACACTTTGTGGCTTGTTTTCATGCATGGTGCTGCTCGCTACCTAAGATCTCTAATATCCTTTCATCCCACATCTTCGCCAATAACCTGCATTCCAACATGTTCAGTCTCTCACTGCTCTCCATAATCCGTGTTGACCCTCTGCCTTATCATATGTCCCTTCACACCCAACTGTCTATCTTAATTTTGCCTTGATCTATGGTTCTATCCTGGATTCTAACTACTGCTAGTATGAGAACCCTCTAGTATGAGAACCCTCCTTCATCACCATTAGTCCGTGATCCACAAGGTAGGGACAGAAGAATTTTGCAGACTTACTACAGTACAATTTAGATAAGCTTAATAGTATTAATGAAGAATGCTAATCTCACCCTTGTTACTCCTTTCCATTATGGCCCCTATCTTTATGGATGTGGGCTGAGGCTGTTACTACTATTGACCCCATCTTATTCCACTATTTGCTCCCATTTTCTCTGTGCACTTTGTCCTTTAATTCGCAGTAAATTGGACACACTTGCTCCTATCTCGTGATCTGTTTCCGTAATAATCTCACATGAGCTGGCCTCCACCAGCTCCAATAGGTAACCCCAAGCTGGACCTTAAAATGGTTGCCAGGTTTTATTTCTTCCTCCAACTTTCCATTTTTTTTTATCGTTCAAAATACTACCAGAAGGCCTCATCCGACGGACTTCATATTTTCAACTGTGGTGGAAAATAACTAGGGCAAGATTGTAGAAATAACTTGCATGTGCAGGTACCCCCTGAAAAATGTAATTGTACCCATACCTAGTATCCTGGTATAAATCAAATAACTGATGATGGTGAAGAGTTTGTAGGTACATATCTTCAAGTTTTATGTGTAAAATAGTAATTAATTTAGATTCTCGTTAAAACATGTTACATTTATTTACCTCCCATGAATGGCTTCATTATTTAGTGACCGATGAATCTTATAGAGAGGATAGTACACTTTTTTTTTATACAAAATTTCGGTTCGATGTAATTCATACAACTGCAGAATGCCACTTTTGATTGGCTTCAATTTTAAGTCTTACAAAGACAAAGCCAAGACTAAGATTAGTATTAGGAAAGATGTGTATAAGGGATGCTTCAACAAGACGCGTCTGTGAAGGGTAGACAGTTTTAGCAGAAGACCAGTTAATAGGATGACTGTGATCTCCAACATGACAGAAAAGGGTATTATTAGTATCAGCAAGACTAATACTTCATTTGTGTTCTTTAAGTCTGTCAGATAGAAAGCAGACAGATTCGCCAAAGCATTAGGGAGGTACGACCTAGATAAACCATACCACGGGTGGGGATAGAACCCGCGATCAGAGAGTCTCAAAACTCCAGACCTTCGCGTTAGCCACTGGGTCCAGTGGCTAACGCGACGGTCTGGAGTTTTGAGACTCTCTGATCGCGGGTTTTATCCCCGCCCGTGGTATGGTTTGTTTGCAATCGTGTCATTACGATTTCGTGAGTCAGGTACGACCTAGATCATTGTGAAGGGTGCTTGTTTGGCGAGAAGTAAGTTTGAGGTCTAAGGAACGGAGAGAGTTGTTAAGAATAAAGAGACTAGAAATATAGGGAAAGCAAAGAACAGATTTCACAGGAGTAAAGAGCTTTGAAGAAAAGAAAGTTTGCTTAGCCTGACAGACAATTTATACAAAATCGGAAGGGTAGCTAAGGCGAAAGAGTTATTAACGACGGGTGGAAATTTCCGTTCAAGAAACTCAGGGTCACATATGCGAAGGGCGAGGAGATAAAGAAATAAGAACACTTTCTCTGGCATGCGTCACCCTTCTCGGCACCGAGTCCGGTTATCCTTGAGAGCCATTAACTCGTACCACTGTTACTGTGTAATGTGTAGAGAGTTACTGTGTAATATGTAGAGAGTAGGTTGCATGCTGCATATGTAAGTTTACTATTCATATAGTTAAATTTTTGTACATTTAGTTTTTGTGTCCTTTCATTTAAGAAACATAAGTATTGACAGTGTAATTAACGCTTTTTTGTGAAGGAACAAACTTAACTCCTAGGCGCCAGTGTTTATTTTTACTTTATGTAATAAATCCGTTACCTACATACAACCATAGTCCTCGGTAGTATAGTGGTGAGTATCCCCGCCTGTCACGCGGGAGACCGGGGTTCGATTCCCCGCCGGGGAGAGGTTTTTCAAGGATATATATGTTACCTTTTGGGGGTTACCTAGGTAATTTACACTATTTGTGATAATTGTACTTACGTGTACCTGTGCTTAAATAAACTTACATCTCATCACTACACTGCTACAGTACACTTCATGTCACAGCCTCAGTACACCTCTTCATCTCCGTACCACAGCACACTTCATCTCCATCCAGCTACAGGACACTTTCCTGCTGTAGCACATCTCATCATCACCCTACCACATGACATCACTATACACTACACCTCGCGACCTTGCCACAGTACCACTCGTAACTATTGTACAACACCATACCAGACAACCCTGCCGGGTCATCACCCTGTCATGACACCACCCTGCCATGACAACACCCTTCCATATCATCCTGCCACAACACCACCCTGTCATGACACCACCCTGCCACAACACCATCTTGCCACTACACTACCCTGCCAAAACATCACCCTGGCACATGACCCTGAAACGATACCACCCTGCCACAACATCACCCTACCACATCACCCTGCTACAACACCACCCTGCCGTGCTACACCACCCTGCCGTGCTACACCACCTTGCCACACCACACCAGCGAGCGAGTAAGCCAGTAAGCCAGCTAATAAGCGCGCCAACCAGCCAGCCAGTGAACGTAGTAGTAGCGAGGTAGTAGGATCACCGGTTCACTTGTTAGATGAAAGTGAAGGTATCACCTCCGATACCATAAATGTCTTGACTAGGGCTCAGACCAAAGCCCAGGCTTCCCCTACTGTCCATCCTTTGATTTTCCCTGACTTTAAGCCTTTAGATACATCGAAGGACTCCTTTGTCAAGTTACAACGTAATTGCTCTTCTCTTCAGAATTGCCATAATGCCGGTAAACAAAATCAAGTTATCCAAAGGAAAAACTTTTCATATAAATTTGAATATATAAAAGGTATCTTGTACAAGTCAGTATTCAAATTAAATTCGGATGAGATAGACTATTCCATCTTAGTTGTTCCAAGTCAATGCAGAGAGACTGTTCTTAAAATGGCTCATGACCTGCCAGTGGCCGGACATTTCTCGCATCGTAAAACTTTAAATAAAATTAGGGAAACCAATTTTTGGCCTAAAATATCCTCAGATGTCACTACTTATTGTAGATCGTGTAAAGTTTGCCAACTGTCATCCTCCCGAGGTACCAGGCGAGTACCTATGGTCAAAATGCCAATCTTTACGGTACCGTTTGAAAGAGTAGCTATTGACATCGTTGGTCCTTTATCTCCACTTTCATCTGGGGGACATAGATATATATTAACATTAGTTGATTATGCTTCGAGTTTCCCTGAAGCCGTTCCCTTAAAGACCATAACTACTACAGAGGTGGCTGAAGCCCTTTTGTCCATCTTCTCCAGAGTGGGCATCCCTAGAGAAATTTTGTCTGACCGTGGGACACAATTCACATCTGACTTAATGCAACATCTATACCAACTTCTGGGAGTGAAGCCTCTCTTCACCACACCCTATCATCCCAGCTGTAATGGGAGGATTGAGCACCAGCATTCGATTCTTAAGTCCATTTTAAGGAAACTTTGCTCCCTTAAACCTAAGGAGTGGCATCGTTATCTACCCTGTGCTTTGTTTGCCATGAGGGAAGTTCCCAGTGACTCTTTGGGGTTTTCACCTTTTGAACTTCTCTATGGTAGACAGGCCTGAGGTCCACTGGCCATCCTTCATGACTTATGGACTAATGAGGAGGTAAATGCTGAGGTTCAGTCTTCTTACCAGTTTCTCCTTGACATTAGATGCAAACTTGAGGAGACCTCTGACATAGTTTCGAAAAACTTAAGTTTGTCAATGGACCAGTACAAAACCTATTTTGATTCCAAAAGTCAGAGGAGAAGTTTTAAAGTAGGAGATGAAGTTCTGGTACTTTTGCCTATAAAGTCAAATAAATTATTAGTAGCATGGAAAGGTCCATATAAAGTATTAAAAATTTGTGGGAAAGTTGATTACCTCATAGAAGTCAAGGGGAAACCTAAGCTTTATCATATCAACATCCTTAAGAAATATTACCGAAGAAATTCGGTTAACTGCCTTAATAACTTTGACTTAGTTTTTCCACACGAACTTGATAAGACAACTGAAGAATGTAAAGTGTGCGTAATTGACACCTCTAACTCAGACTATGATGAACAACTACATGACTTGGTGACTTTTGACCACTCGGACGCAACAAACATTAATATTAATGAATCTTTGGATGACCATAAGAGACATGAACTACTTCAATGTGTGAGTAACTTTTCAGACGTCTTTACTGATATTCCAGGTGTTACCTCCACGGTAGTCCATAAGATTGACTTAGTGACGGACAATCCTATCAAACGAAAATTATACCCAGTTCCAGTTCACCTTAGGGATGCATTTGACCGAGAGGTAGACAAATTATTAAAACTAAAGATCATTGAACCTTCAGTATCTGCATATTGCTCACCAGTAGTCATGGTTAAGAAGGAGGATAATTCATATAGACTTGCTATTGACTTCAGAGGCCTTAATGCTATAACTCGGTGGGATGCTGAGCCTATGCCCTTAATAGATAGCGATCTACACAAATTTTATGACTCTTCCTTCTTTTCAGAGATTGATATTGCGCAGGCATATCATCAAGTAATGTTAGATCCTTCTTCTAAGCAGTACACCGCTTTTCCTACACACCAAGGACTGATGCAATATAGAACTATGCCCTTCGGTTTGGTAACTGCCTGTGCTACCTACGTGAGACTGATGAGAAAGGTCTTGGGTAATATGCCAAATATTTCAGTTTATTTTGATAACATTTACGTAATGACATCTACGTGGGGCGAACATATCCAAACATTAACATCAGTTTTGTGTAGGTTACGCTCACATGGCCTCACTGCCAAGCCGAAGAAATGCTTCCTTGGGTATAACAAGATTAGATATCTTGGACTGATACTTTCTAATAACTCTCTGCAGCCTCTCCCCAGTAAGATCAAAGCTTTATTAGAATTTAAATTCCCCAAAACCAAGAAGCTCATGCGTAGCTTTCTTGGTTCTGTAAATTTTTATGCACGGTTTATCCCGAACCTTACTGATCTTACAGGCATCTTATCCGACTTCCTTAAAAAGTCTGTGAAGGAACCTCTTGAACTTTCCGACGTAGCTCGGGAAAAGTTTAATGAGATTAAAAGTATCTTTTCGAAAGACCCTATACTTAAGATTCCAGATATTAATAAAACATT
>NC_091296.1:45307898-45310398 GCF_038502225.1 Cherax quadricarinatus
TAGCTCAATTAAAGGCTCCCCATTTACATTTACCCCTGGCACCCCAAATTTACCTACTACTCCCTCCATAACATTTTTACCCACTTTAGCATTAAAATCCCCAACCACCATTACTCTCACACTTGATTCAAAACTCCCCACGCATTCACTCAACATTTCCCAAAATCTCTCTCTCTCCTCTACACTTCTCTCTTCTCCAGGTGCATACACGCTTATTATAACCCACTTTTCACATCCAATCTTTATTTTACTCCACATAATCCTTGAATTAATACATTTATAGTCCCTCTTTTCCTGCCATAGCTTATGAATGTTATGAATGAGAAGAAGCTGGATGTCCTGGCTTTAAGTGAAACAAAGCTGAAGGGGGTGGGAGAGTTTCAGTGGAGAGGAATAAATGGGATTAGGTCAGGGGTTTCAAATAGAGTTAGAGCTAAAGAAGGAGTAGCAATAATGTTGAAGGATAAGCTATGGCAGGAAAAGAGGGACTATAAATGTATTAATTCAAGGATTATGTGGAGTAAAATAAAGATTGGATGTGAAAAGTGGGTTATAATAAGCGTGTATGCACCTGGAGAAGAGAGAAGTGTAGAGGAGAGAGAGAGATTTTGGGAAATGTTGAGTGAATGCGTGGGGAGTTTTGAATCAAGTGTGAGAGTAATGGTGGTTGGGGATTTTAATGCTAAAGTGGGTAAAAATGTTATGGAGGGAGTAGTAGGTAAATTTGGGGTGCCAGGGGTAAATGTAAATGGGGAGCCTTTAATTGAGCTATGTGTAGAAAGAAATTTGGTAATAAGTAATACATATTTTATGAAAAAGAGGATAAATAAATATACAAGGTATGATGTAGCACGTAATGAAAGTAGTTTATTAGATTATGTATTGGTGGATAAAAGGTTGATGGGTAGGCTCCAGGATGTACATGTTTATAGAGGGGCAACTGATATATCGGATCATTATTTAGTTGTAGCTACAGTTAGAGTAAGAGGTAGATGGGAAAAGAGGAAGGTGGCAACAACAAGTAAGAGGGAAGTGAAAGTGTATAAACTAAGGGAGGAGGAAGTTCGGGTGAGATATAAGCGACTATTGGCAGAAAGGTGGGCTAGTGCAAAGATGAGTAGTGGGGGGGTTGAAGAGGGTTGGAATAGTTTTAAAAATGCAGTATTAGAATGTGGGGCAGAAGTTTGTGGTTATAGGAGGGTGGGGGCAGGAGGAAAGAGGAGTGATTGGTGGAATGATGAAGTAAAGGGTGTGATAAAAGAGAAAAAGGTAGCTTATGAGAGGTTTTTACAAAGCAGAAGTGTTATAAGAAGAGCAGAGTATATGGAGAGTAAAAGAAAGGTAAAGAGAGTGGTGAGAGAGTGCAAAAGGAGAGCAGATGATAGAGTGGGAGAGGCACTGTCAAGAAATTTTAATGAAAATAAGAAAAAATTTTGGAGTGAGTTAAACAAGTTAAGAAAGCCTAGGGAAAATATGGATTTGTCAGTTAAAAACAGAGTAGGGGAGTTAGTAGATGGGGAGATGGAGGTATTGGGTAGATGGCGAGAATATTTTGAGGAACTTTTAAATGTTAAGGAAGAAACAGAGGCAGTAATTTCATGCACTGGTCAGGGAGGTATACCATCTTTTAGGAGTGAAGAAGAGCAGAATGTAAGTGTGGGGGAGGTACGTGAGGCATTACGTAAAATGAAAGGGGGTAAAGCAGCTGGAACTGATGGGATCATGACAGAAATGTTAAAAGCAGGGGGGGATATAGTGTTGGAGTGGTTGGTACTTTTGTTTAATAAATGTATGAAAGAGGGGAAGGTACCTAGGGATTGGCAGAGAGCATGTATAGTCCCTTTATATAAAGGGAAAGGGGACAAAAGAGACTGTAAAAATTATAGAGGAATAAGCTTACTGAGTATACCAGGAAAAGTGTACGGTAGGGTTATAATTGAAAGAATTAGAGGTAAGACAGAATGTAGGATTGCGGATGAGCAAGGAGGTTTTAGAGTGGGTAGGGGATGTGTAGATCAGGTGTTTACATTGAAGCATATATGTGAACAGTATTTAGATAAAGATAGGGAAGTTTTTATTGCATTTATGGATTTAGAAAAGGCATATGATAGAGTGGATAGAGGAGCAATGTGGCAGATGTTGCAAGTATATGGAATAGGTGGTAAGTTATTAAATGCTGTAAAGAGTTTTTATGAGGATAGTGAGGCTCAGGTTAGGGTGTGTAGAAGAGAGGGAGACTACTTCCCGGTAAAAGTAGGTCTTAGACAGGGATGTGTAATGTCACCATGGTTGTTTAATATATTTATAGATGGGGTTGTAAAGGAAGTAAATGCTAGGGTGTTTGGGAGAGGGGTGGGATTAAATTATGGGGAATCAAATTCAAAATGGGAATTGACACAGTTACTTTTTGCTGATGATACTGTGCTTATGGGAGATTCTAAAGAAAAATTGCAAAGGTTAGTGGATGAGTTTGGGAATGTGTGTAAAGGTAGAAAGTTGA